>NC_058419.1:119640683-119678194 GCF_002201575.2 Neomonachus schauinslandi
GCCGCGGATGCACCCAACGGGACCCACGTGCTGCCCACGACCGCACACAGTCGCTCTTCCCATCAAGTCAAAGGGCCTGTTTTCTAGGGGACACCACGTGACAGGGCCTTCAGTTAGACGGTCTGTGTGTCCCCACCAGCCAGCTGCAGCTGCTGAAGAGGTCAGCATCCCGAGCCCTGGCTCCCAGCCCCGCCCGGCTTCCCGCCAGTCCCCGAATACCATACTCCACCCCTCGGCCATGCCCTTTCGCTCCCTGCAGCAAATTCAGGCAAAGGTATTCAGAAGCAGCGGGAAGCTGTGGAAACAGGACGCTCTTCGTGGAAAAACGTGGAAGTAAAGCAGTACCACGGTGCCTGCAGAAGGGATCAGACAGCAGTCCGTTCCCTCGAGGCGCTCGCCCATCTACTCTACGCCGCCGCCGCTGCAGGGCAGCCTCTACCGAGCGCAGGCTTGGCTGACGGGCCGCTTCGGGTACCTCTCGGACACGGCCTCGGCGAGCTCCTCCTTCCGCTCCATCTCGAGGACCTCGTCCTCCGTGTACTCCAGCTTCACCCGCTCCTCGGCCAGCTCGCGCTCCACGGCCTGCAGCTGGGCTGTGGTTCTGGCCAGCAGCGCCGTCACCGCGTCCTGCGGGGGGCACAGGGGCGCCCTTGAGCCGTGGCTGGCCGCCCTCGCGGGCTCTCCAGGGCCAAGAAGCGCACGCCGCGTGCCAGCGGGACGTGGCCGGGCCACCTCGTACAGCTCCGAGGGCGCAAACGTTAAAACCACCCGTGTGTCGCTCGTCTGCATTAAAGCCACCGTCACGAAGGGCCATATGCATCGAGGCCTCCCGCTCCCGTGCCTCCCCTTGAACCTGCCCCTCGGGCACCGCTACGCTCCCACACTTAGTGTGCGGAGACGCTCGTGAGAGACGAAGCCCCGTGACAGCGGGCGGCGGCGGCGGGAGAGGCGGGCACACGTACCGTCTTTCCCACGGCGGCAGCTGGTGCGGGGTCCCTGGCGGCACCCCCTGGCCGCTCGCTCTCCCTCGCCCTGGGCGGCCCGCAGCTGCTGAACACCTGCACCGCGTACCAGCGCAGCTCCATCTCGCTGGACCCGTCGTAGTCGGCCAGGTTGATCTGAGCAATGCCCTGCACGAGTGTTTAGGGGGGAAAAAAGGCAGAACTGAATGATTTCACCTTAACAACCAAGGGGAATCTTGTAAAACATCAAGGTGGCCCTTCAGTCGTAACCGGAAAGGCAGAATGTGTCATTGCTCTTCAAAGGACTGCAGTAAAATGAAAGAGGTAGCAGAAGATCTTCTTGAGGTTCCTGGCCCGCTGCTTCGGCCCCATGGGGAGGTACCAGGAGGGGGACAGGGGCAGAGAGTGGACAACCTGGGGGTGGGGGTGGGAGGTAAGGCTCAGAGTCTGCCCACTGATGAGCTGTGGAGTCGCTCAGGGATTTCTGAAACAAGACAGGGCTGGCTGAACGCCACCATCTAATTCTACTGCCAGGGGTGAGACCAAGGGGTGAAATTGCAACCTCACAAAGAAACCATCCTGGTTTCCAAGTCATGGCCCCGGCCAGTGCATGGTTGGGGCACTGAACACAAGCTGCTCATGGTCTTAGTTCAAGGAGTACCAGATAAAACACAGAGCAGCCAGTAAATGTGAACTGCAAATAAACAATGGATTTCTTTAAAGCATTAAGTATGTCCCAAATATTGCATGGGACATACTTATATTAAAAAAGAATCCATAGTTTATTTGAAATTCACATTTAACTGACCATCCTCTACTTTTATTTGCCCAATTTCTCAACCCCACTTAGTTCCCTCAACTGGAAGCAATATAGGGCAATACAGAAGTCTTGCAAGTATTAGTTGAGATAATATATTTAAAGTACAGTGTACCTGGCAAGACAAATCCCTTTCTGTACTCCCAGCTACAAAGATCGCTTCACATGATGACAATTTCTAAGCAACCCACCACAGAAAAAAGGCAGGAGGGGAGGGAGGGGAGGAGGGAGACAGGAAGGAATGAGGGGAGGGAGAGACCAAGACAAAGAAGAGAGAGAGGCAGGCAGAAAGATAAAGAAGACAAAAACAAAGAGAGGACAAAAGATGGAGCGACAAGAAAGAATGAAACACACACAAAAAAGGCAGGAAGACAAGAAGAGAAGGGACAGGAGAGAGACAAAGACTGATCGGAACACAAAGAAAGGAAGGGGGGGGGAGGAGAGCAGAAAGGAAATGGAGGGAGGAGGAGGGACATACCAGCAGTTCTTCCTGCAGCTGCTGATTCACTGAACATATATATAATTGAAGTGACTTCAACGTCAACATGCTTGAATGCACAGGGATTCTGAAAATTTCATTAAATACCAGGGGGGCCTGGAATTCCAGAGCCTTAGAGCAGTAAGTGTTTGGGGTGCCAGAGTCGATCGGCGGCAAATAGACGCGGATGTGTCTGGAACCAGAAAGAGGGAAGAAAAAAACAGAGAGGTGACACTTACTGACAGATCTGTGCGAAGAAATGCATGAACCACACACACGTATACACGTGTATGTTTCGCTGTTCGGATGCCCACGGGCAGAACCTTAAAGTCTTTTGGAAAAGGTCCTTTTCTCACCTAAGAGTAAGCCCAAAGAATTGACGTGCCCCTGGAGATCAGGAGGGAAAAACGCTCACAAAGAGAAAGGCTCACAAGTCAGTAGTTATGACTCTGGAAGGAGTCAAACAGGTCCTGCTTTCACCAGCTTTTTGGGAAGCCACCTGCACTGATCTCTCCATGGCCTCCTGGCTCCCTCTTCAAGCTCTGCCTGCCTTGCCTCCAAGACCATTCACACCAGCCTGGGCTTCCTGCCCTGTCCACTCTCAGCAGGGAACAAACGAGAAGCTCAAACACTGGTGAATGCCGCGAAGTACTCCATCAGGGTGAGCAAAATCCCAGGGTGAGCCCTCAGCCACTTACAACCGGGTTGCTCCCAAGGCCTTTGGCCAGGGCCCTCTTTAGAGGACAAGTTTGTAAAGACTCATGCAAGGGGACTGCACCCTTGGGCTTCAATGGCCCCTGACTGGTATGCTCTGTCGCCTGGCCAGTGGGACGCGCTGGGCAGCCGTCTTGGGCCACGGAGCTCACAGAGGTCGTGCCCTCCAAAGGCAACAACGCGACTTTCCTTCTCCTTCGCTCAGACAAGGGCCCCTGGTCCCGGCCAGACGCCTCTCCATTCACTTCGCAGGATCACAGAGCGGAGCGCCACTACATCAGCCACTCTTCTTAAAACTTCCAATCCTGCCTATTCAGACACCGCCCGGTATCTTATCAGGAATAAACTTTGGACCTCAGGTTCCCAAACGGGCTTTGCCCTCCCGCAAGTGCCGAGCAGAACAGGTGAGCGAGCCAGGCCGTGTGGAGGCGGCCCAGGAGCTGCCACCGCGGGCCGGGGGCGGTCCCCGGGTCCCCGAGGCAAACCGCTGCCGCCAAGCCAGCTTACATCTTGCAGTCTTCCTTCATGACCAGCCCCGCAAAATTCTTCAGTTGGAGCACGTTCACAAGAAGACACTCACTGGCGCTGTCGAGCCTAGGAAATAAAAGAGCAGCTCGTAGGCTGCGCACCCCCCGCAGCGGGAACCTCCTGGTGACGGACCTCCAGCAGCGGCCCTCAGCTGCGCATGCTCCGTGCGGCCGCGGACAGAGGCAACTCCGGGCCGGCTGTGCGGCCACTGCCCAGGGCGTCCCGTGCCCCCTGCTTACGGCCCCGGGAGCCCAGCTCCATGAGGGGACAGCTGCCAGCCGTGACCCTCAGTGCTGGGGGACGGCAGTGGAGCCGCTCTTCCCCAGCCCTCCTTCCCACCACCTCTGTCCCCTCACGTGAGCCACCGAAGCGGGCAGGGAGGGGGTGTCCAGGCCGGGAGCGCCACCCAGACCGTGGGGGTCCCCGCATCCCTCCCGGCCTGCAAGTGTGGGTCACTGGGTGGGCGCCGAGCTACAGATCATCTCTAGGAGCGACAGGGTAGGGGTGGCCTGTACTCACAAAAATCCAACGTGGATCTGGGGCCCTTCATTCCCACAAGCGTCTCCGTGTGCAGACTCGTCAGTATCCTCACTCCTGAACAAACCGGAAAGTCACCGGGGTTAGTCCCCCGGGAGCCGATGACTGCCGGTTTGGCAGAAGCTCTCTCGTGCTGGGGCGCTTCTTACCGAGAAGAGCTTTCTTACGTTGCGACTTACACAAATTCTTCATGTGACTGAAAGGACACAGCAGGCCCACGACACACCTCCGTGGGTACCTGCCTACAAAGTGCTGTTGGTTTTGAGAAAATGACTCGGGACACCTTTCAAAACCACATGCGCTGCTCAGGACAAACTTCCAAACTAACTCTTAAACCATTTGCAGTAAGTGAGATGTCTGACAGACACCTGAAAGGAAACAATGACATCAAACTTACCAAACCGAAATAAAGCCCAGAATCCCAAAAGGTGTTTTGTCGTTACAAAGTGATTCCTCTAGCTTAGGAAAGAGGGGAAGGAGGGAGAACATTCAGTTCTAATGAATGCCCTTTCTAGAAAGGCAGGTCTCTCTTAACCACTGGCTCTCCTTTCCCAGCTCTCATGGGCTTAGGCCTTCAAGTGACCAGGGCCAGAGAGGAGGAAGTCATCCTCGAACCACGGAAGGAGGGCCAACCTCCAGACGCCGCACAGAAGCCAGAGGAGTTTTCTTGGCGGGTTGCTAAGGCCC
This sequence comes from Neomonachus schauinslandi, assembly GCF_002201575.2. Lineage (NCBI taxonomy): Eukaryota > Metazoa > Chordata > Mammalia > Carnivora > Phocidae > Neomonachus > Neomonachus schauinslandi. The sequence continues at coordinate 119,645,407 of NC_058419.1, forward strand.
AACCTACCAAAGTTGAGAGAAGCCAGGAAGAGATTCTAGCCTTGGAGACACACACAGTTTCAATATGCACAGGTCCCAGTATGCATATATTTTGTGCTTAACAGCAACACCGTGGGAAGGCTGCTGAGGGAGAAGATCAGCTTCTAACCTTTTGGTCGGAGGCTCAAATACCCCGCTATCGCTGGCTAGCGAATAATCCGACAGGCATGCAGACACTCGGCGCGCTCTCCTCTCCAACCTCTTGGCACTGTCTTCTCGAAGAGTCACTGCTATAAACAAGAGACACACCTGGGGTCAGGAGGTGACAGCATGGGAGGCCGGGGACCGTGAGGCCAAGAAATGAACACTCTAGGTTACAGCACATACAGAGTTACTAAGTGCTCCAGAGACACGCCGTTATATAGACATACATCATAGATACATGCGTATGTTTCAATATGCTGCACTCACAATTTTTTTTTAATATTGAAAAATTGAAGAAATAGACTTCTGGCTACTTCTTTAAAAGCTCCTTACTTTAAAAAAATTTTTTTTAAAGATTTTATTTATTTATTGGACAGAGAGTGAGCACAAGCAGGGGGAGCGGCAGGTGGAGGGAGAGGGAGAAGCAGGCTCCCCGCTGAGCAGAGAGCCCCACATGGGGCTCGATCCCAGGACCCTGGGATCATGACCTGAGCCAAAGACAGATGCTTAACTGACTGAGCCACCCAGGCGCCCATAACAGCTCTTTGGACAGTCACAAATCTCTCTTCACCTCCTTAATGAGCACAAAGAACAGAAGATGATGGGGGGGATGCCCCTTCATGTCACACTTTGGGAAAGATCATCATCCCTGAAAGACCGGGAAAGAAAGGTTACCCCAAATGCAGACAGCCCCTGTTACCTAAACGTACACGAGTGGTAGGTAGGGGTATTTTTCATTTCCTTCTTTATGCTGCTTGGTATTTCCCATATTTTATACAATAAACATATACTCTATATTTTTCAGGAAAAAAAAATTTTTTTAAATTATCCAAATAAACCCTAACAAGACGTGGTGACTTTCAAGTCAGAGGACACAGCTGATCCCCGACTCAGCCTTTGGAAACAGCTCCTCTGCAGCATCCTCCCAGCAGCCCTGGGGCCAGATTTGCTTCTAAAATTGCTTTCCTGCGGTTAGCAAACTACCGTTACTAGGCAGCTTATTTTTGCCTTGTAGCTCTTTTAATCGAGAGCCGAAAACAGCCGTCGACATTTTTCCTTTTAGCATTTCATCCACTGTCTTTGCTCCTTCCCTCACAAGTTCCTTTTCACAGAGCCAATAAAAGCAGGCACACCATCCTCCCGTGCTAGGTGTGAATGCGCACGCGGGAGTCTCCACGCTTTCCAGAGAGGCAGACTCGGTGAGAAGACAGAAATTAAACATGGAGCCCCAAACTGAGCCTTCCTCTGACATCGTGATCCCTTTTGTTAATAGCGCGGGTCCCTCCGTCCTCTTTGTGCTTCTCTTCGGCCACCTACGCTCCGAACACAAAACTCTAGGCACCTGTGCATCCCCACGTTGAGGGAAATGTCCAGTCCACTGATGACCAGCTCGCTTTTCAACCAAATCATTATCCACACACCGATTAAATCCAAACACGCTAGACAACATACAAACAGACAGAGCTGTGGTCTCTGGTCTCACGATCTCAACTGCAGACAAAAGCTGTCCTTCCAAAGGTCTGCAGTGCCAAGCGTGGGCACCTACAGGCTCCTCCCTGGCCAGGGACCGAAGCTGGCTCCATTCTGGGGTGGCTGGAGGCGCGGACTCTCGAAGTCCAGCACTTCTTGTCACTCCTGCCACACGGGAGGACCCAAAGCCCCCAGCTCAGAATCGCAGAAGGAAGCCGTTTGTTGCATGGATCTCCGGCCAGCGAAGCCGCTCCCTATCTCCATCCCTAGCCCTGACCCTCAGCCTGGCTCCTAGGCCCAGCCTTGCATTCCTTCGAGGAAATACCACCAAGCAACGATCCCAAGCACTTCCGGTGAACCCGACGGTGCAACGCTCACAACGTTTCTCTCTCACTGCAATGGCCGTCTCGGAGGAGAAAAAGGAAATGAAGGAATCAATCCTCAGTGATCCCAGGCTTCGTTACTGCATTCACGGAGTAAGTCGCACCTGGCAGCAGGTGTCGGAAGGGAGTATGATCAGCAGTTGCCCTGGGTAAGAAAAAGCGCACAGCATATCCCACGCTGCACCCCCTGCCATCTGCCCCGGGGCTTCAAGACAGCGAGATGGAGCACGGCGGGGGTGGGGGCGATGGGGTGGGGGGGTGGGGGGGCAATGCCAGGGAGGGAAGGAATAAACAGTCCCCCAAACATTCATTTTAAAAAGCTCTGATCTTTCCATCATTAAAGACAGACAGACAGACACTGAGACCTGAGGACATCAGCACTGCTTGACGAAAAGAAAATATAATGAAAATCACATTTTGGGCAAAGCTGCCAGTTGGCATATAGTAAAGTAATAAAAGCCACTGAAGTCTGGGAAAAAACACAGAGGAATAAGTACTTCCAGCTTTTAGAAAAGTTCTTGTACAACTTTAGTGGCCATAAGTATTAATGCTGAAATAATAATAATAACAATAATAATAATGGTAAGTAGCGAGCTACATTAAAGTACAACTATGCGATATGCCCTTCTTGGCCACACCCCTCCCGTCCTGAACACACTGATTCACTACACAAAGATGTGCCTGCTGCCTGACCAACAAGGTGAAGGATTCCAAGTCACTTACAGTGAACGTTTCTGTCGAGCCGCATGAGAAAGGAGATAAAGAAAAAAAGCACAAAGTGAAAAAACTGCAGAATTTAAGCCAACAATTTTAAACAGAGTATGAATATCATAAAAACGTCAATAAACGGATGAACTAAATCAAGGCTTTCCCAGATTTAGATTAGCAAATACTAATGGGAAATGAAAATAGGAAAAGATTTCAAAAATCATGACACATTTGGCTTTTTTTAAAGATTTTATTTTTAAGTACTCTCTACACCCACCGTGGGGCTCAAACTCACAACCCCGAGATCAAGAGTCGCACGCTCCACGGACTGAGCCAGCCGGGTGTGCTGACACATTTGGCTTTTAAAATCCCAGAAAGATAAAAATGTAGTAAAAATATTAAAAACATTAAAGATTATAGTCTATTTTCCCACTCCCCTGTCCCACCTTCTGCCTCCACAGATCGATTTAAAACACAATGGAAGAAATTATTCCTAGAGCTTCCTTCGTAGGTTTGGGCAATTTTGAATTTCAGCTTACTACAATTTTCTCTTTCTAAAACTTGCCGGAGGTCAAACTTAGACTGTGCTGCTCCTAAGGAAACTAGAAAGTCAGGGGGGGACTACATGACGGCAGGCATCGTAAACGAGGACAAAGATCCCTGATGACTCTAGGCTCAAGTGTTCCCACAAACATCAAGAGAGGCAAGAAGTCACTCTGTGTCCACGCCTGAAGCTGGTTACCCAATCCAGCCTTCTGGGAGCACCCACCAGGACCAGCGCATTCACTGAGTTAATGATTTCGAGTTTATAAAGACCCAAGTCTACTGACACTGTCATACAAGAATTGACCACGAGGTGGCAGTACCTGAACGTAGCATAACCAAATACCTCCCAGCCTAAGGAGTCTGAACCATTATAATGTCAGCCAGAGTGGGAAGAAAAAAGTAAAGAAATCAGGACCAGAAATTAAGTCAGCTCTTCTCCCTCTCATCCTGTCTTTCCCCTGGCCCAAAAGGGCTCTTGGGCCTTGGGATTTTCTGCCTCATGAGACTGATATTCTTGTGTCTCAGCCTTTAAAGACAGGCGGGCAGGGAGGTGAGGCATTGAGGGCAATCAGCTTAAGCAACAACAGATGTGCAATTTGGTCCCCATTTTGTGTTTTCTTTTTTGAATTAAAGGCGTAAACATGGAGCACTGACCCTGTGATTATAAAGAAGAAAGGGAATGAGGGGCACCTGCATATGTGAACTCCAGAAACCGTATACCTGGGGATGTGAGAGGCGTGCTTGTAAACACAGAGAAGACAGCAAAATCACTGACGCCAAAAAGCCACAGGGCTGGCCTCCCGACCTCACAGATCTCTGGTCCGGCGTGTAGGTGCTAACAGAGACCATTCTTCTATTATAGCTACAATAACCAGTGTGGTTATATACATAAAACTCAGGCTAAGAGAACAGTGGTGAGTGAAGACCGCCTTGTTCACGGGCAGGGAAGCCAAGACTCAGCCAAGTCCGGGGATGCACTCAAGGTCACACGGCTAGCCAGTCAACAGGCCAGGGAACAGGATCTGGGCCTCTAAGCTGCGGGTCTGAAGCCGTTTCCACTACACCGCCCTGGCTTTGTCCTCACGTTTAATTTCTGCCCCCTGCTGCTGAACCGCTCACCGGTGCGTGGCCAGGTTTCTCAGCCTCGGCACTGCTGACATGTTGGCTGGATGGTTCCTGGAGGCGGGGGCTGTGCCGGGCACCGCACGATGGTGAGCCGCATCCCCGGCCTCCACCCACCAGATGCCAGCAGTACCCCCTCCCACGGCCTTCACTTGTGACAACCCAACACCGTCTCCAGCCATTGACGAGGACCTTCCAGGGTTCAAAATCTCCCCTGCTTAAGATCCACTAAGCTACACAAATATCTAGCGTTTGCCTAAATGGAGTGTCGAAAACCTTTCTGCTTTGTAAATAAAAGTTCAGGAACTTCAGGAATGAGACCTTGCTCTTGGTCCTCTTGGAAACCTAAGGGAGTTAAAGTTGCTGGAGCTTGGCTCAGAAAAGCACATGGGGTCAAGATGAGGAGGGTCGGAGCCCAGGCCCTGCTTTGTGCATAAGCCATCAGCTGGAATACTCTTTAGAGCACCAGTTCCGTTTTCTACATGGGCTACCACCGGAAAGGCCCAGGCACCAAGGAGAAGCTGAATTAACACGGACGAGATGCATGAAGTTCGCCTTGCTCGATTTGAGGACCACCAGAGAAATCGGATGGGTAGAAATGACGGATGCTTACTGGCATATCTTTTGAAATTACACCGATCACCTTCATTCCCATGTTTGATAAATTACACCTTTGAAAACTGTAAGGACAGAGGCTAAGAGACGAAGTCACAGGGACAAAGGAATTAGAGATGTACACCGGGGCTACAAGCAGACCCAGCCCAGTGCTGCTCTTCGGCCACATGCACCCTGGGGCTGCGGGAATTCACGGAGGCCCCAGGACCCCCTTAGCAGCCTCTGACTACGGGAAACTGTGGTGCTTACCGTCCTTTTCAACGATGAAGCACGTCCTGAAAACAAGCCGAACACCTGGGAAAGACGACTTGGCCATCTCCGTGACCTCTCCAGGCCCCAGACCCCACGGCCCCATGAGGAAAGCACACAGACAGCAGGCGCGCCCTCCTCCTCACCCTACCAAGTCTGAAACCTACAGCTGGCCACGGAACTGAAGAGGCGGCGGGCTTCAGTGCAACTGCACGCGATTTCTTCCCCGAACCCGAAACCCTTCTTTTCCCGGGACGGAGAAAACCCACAGCACTCCTCAGTACTTACTTGCAGCCGTGGGAGCGGCGGTCACTTGGGGTCCGCGCTCGCGAGGTCCTTCCCCATCCCCGGGGAACCCGTGCGGCTGAAGGGATGCCGTGCCCTGCAAGTCTTCGTCCCCCAAAGCACAGGCCTGAGCCCGCAGTCTGTCGAGGGCGCCCAGGCCGGGCACCTCGAAACTGTCCCCCAGTTGGGCCAAGGGGGAGTCGCGCGAGGCCGGGAGGAAGGGCGTGTCCAAGGGCGAGCTCGGGGGAGACAGAGAGGACAAGGAGGAGCGGGAGGACAGGGATGCCAGGGACTGCGGCGTGTCCAGGGAGCGCCTCTGCTTGTGGAAGCCCGAGGGGACCGGGGAATCTAAGAAGGGGGCATCTCGTCCCAGGGAGTCGAAGGGAATGAGATCGAAGCGCAGAAGCTGGCCACACTCGGCGTCGGGTTTCTCGTACTGCGGGACGCCGTAGATGTCGGTGAAGCTGACAGAGCTCAAGGACCCGCGGCTGGAGGCGAGCGAGCCCCGGCTGGAGGCCAGGGACCCGCGGCTGCTCCCCGAAGACACAGTCAGGGTGCTGGCGGACAGGCTGAAATGAGAGATACCCCACGCTCTTAGAAAAGCGGCCCGAAGACCTGTGCTTAAGCCCCACCGTTCTCCACTGCAAAGCTGAGCATCTGGTCTGTTCCAGACGGAACGAAATCCTGCCCCATCCTCCCATTAACCAGAGCATGTCTTTAACCACTCACAAGCATTTATAAGGCACCTTCACTAGTATTTCCCTTGTTTCTTTTGAATGTCAGTAGAGAGGGACAGGTAACATCAGAGACTCACGCCTGACTTCAAGTTCCAGCTCAAACGCAGACTAGCTGAGCCCACCGGGTCAAGCAATTTGCCCTTTCGGGACCCCCCACTTTCTCACTGGGGGCTGGGAGATAATCATTCCTACGTCGTGGCATTTTTAGGAGGAATAACTGAGAAAATACATAGAAAGCCGTTAATACTATGCCTCACGATATACTAAGTATTTGAAAATGAAGCTATTACTGAGCATCCAATTCTTACTTTAAAAATATTCATATCATTTTTTAAAAAAACAAAATAAAACTATCCATGTGCACAGGGAGATGGATATATACACTTCAGAAGCTGTAAATTATAAAATCATTAGACGTATTTGACTTCAGACTCGCTATTCTGCAGCCAAGCTTGGTTCTCCTCACATTCCCTGAATCATACATTAGCAGCTCCTCTTAAAAATACAATGTAGCCGCTTTCCCACTCTGTGTTTACAACCACTTCCTGTTCTAAATTCTGGTAGGAGAAAAACAAGCTAAAGGGAATGATGAAGCTCATGGACATGCCACTGTAACATGATAATTAGGTATAGCTTTCTCTTTTAAAGTTACCTGCCTTTTTAGGGGTGCCTGGGTGGTTCAGTCAATTAAGCACCTGACTCCTAATTTCGGCTCAGGTCATGATCTCGTGGAGCCTGCTTCACATTCTCTCTCCCTCTGCCCCCAACCCCCCCAAAATAAAAATAAAAATAAAGTTACCTACCCTTTTTTTTTTAAAGATTTTATTTATTTATTTGACAGAGAGAGACACAGCGAGGGAGGGAACACAAGCAGGGGGAGTGGGAGAGGGAGAAGCCGGCTTCCCGCCGAGCAGGGAGCCCGATGCGGGGCTCGATCCCAGGACCCTGGGGATCATGACCCGAACCGAAGGCAGACGCTTAACGACTGAGCCACCCAGGCACCCAGTTACCTACCTTTTTAACTGGGACTGGAGATAGGACGTTAGGCGGGTAGCTTCTTCCAGCTGCATAAGTAGACAATTTCTTTTTTCTTGAAGTAGAATCCTGTAGGTAAGAAAATTGTCCATTGGTGGATTTCAAAGAGAACGAGTTTATATTCCCAACAAGAAATTCAACTGTAAATTTCCCCAAGTGATTTAGGTTTGAATGACTCAATTCTAGAAAACACATGTAGGTCACAAACACCAAGATAACAGAGACTGTTTTTCTCTTGCTTGACACTGTCCCCCCAGCCCCCTGAACAGTGCCTGATACACCGTAGACGCTCCACAGAGGGGGGGGGGGGGGGGCAGGTGCATGAACAGACAGGAAGGATGAGAGGCTAGGCTAGAAGATGGCCTCAAATGCAGAGCACGCAGTAGTCTGCTGGAATTCCTTAGGACAAATCAGAATCCCTCGCTTAAGCCCTGCTCTGGGCAAAAATGCATGGATCCTAAAATCCATAGAATTTAGATTAGACACAAATAAAACAAAACAGCAACTGTCACAGAGTTGGAGGGCATTTTTTCTCTTCTTTCCATTTTCTTCGACTTTAGGCTAATTTCTGAAATGAACTTTTTTTTTTTTAAAGATTTTATTTATTTATTTGAGAAAGAGAGCATGAGAGGGAGGAGGGTCAGAGGGAGAAGCAGACTCCCTGCCGAGCAGGGAGCCCAATGTGGGACTCGATCCCGGGACTCCAGGATCATGACCTGAGCCGAAGGCAGTCGCTTAACCAACTGAGCCACCCAGGCGCCCTGAAATGAACTTTGTCCACTGCACTAAGTCCCCTGCCTCGAATGGAGCCCTACACGTGGTACAGGCACTCGACACTTCCTGAATGAATGAATGAATGAATGAGTTTGCCTCAGAACAAAACAGTCCTTGTTTATAAATCAAACGATGGCATTTAACATGTGACCAGGTAGGCACCCTTAAAATAGTCACTCTGTCCTTTGACGGGAGAAAGGCTTGACACCGTGCCAATCCCCAGTGACACTCACTACCTGGCGATGAGGGCACTGGGGCCGAGGCAGGCAAAGCCTGGCCAAGCAGCGGGCCCATCTCAACCCCAAGACGCCACCCTCGGTCGCTTTGTTCCATCTCGACACCAGGTCTCTCTAACGTCCCTCAGCCTGCTCCCAGGGAAAGCTGCCCACCTCGGGGGCCCATGCTTCTAATTCAAGCATGCATCCGATGAAGGGAGGTACACAGAGAAACAGGCCTGCCTCCACCAGGCCCAGAACACCCCGGCTGCAGGAGCCCTGGGGGGGCACTTGGCGCCCCTGCCTCACCGGGCAGCACGGGTTGTAGACAGAGACCGTCTGCAGAAGTGGCCAGCATGAAAGTGCTTGTCAGCACCAGGGGACAGCCCTCCCTGCCCAAGGCCGTTTAGCGACAGATTCAGGAGACACACGTGGGCCAATTCAGTCCCAGTGGAGGGCTCTGCATCCCAGGACTCAGCTCCTGGGCTGGTCCCACAAGAGACTCCATCAGCTGGACAAGCTTGGCTGACCCAATCCCTGAACCCAGGCATCGAGGGTCATACCAGCTCCATGGCGTTCCATGGATTTGTACCCTGGGACCCCAGCACTCACGTGTGCTGGAATTTCCACGAGGCAAGGGCAAAAACAATCAAGGGTGCATGGGTGTGGGGTCCTGAGAAGCAGGGGGCATTCATGGGACAGAGTCCATCCCCCTTAAGAGACAACCAACCCAACGAACTCCCAGGTCCTCCTACCCAGAACATATACAACAGAATACCAAGGGGAGAGCAGAAGCACAAGAGCACAGACGAAAACTCCAGTTCGTGGTCCCTTTCCAGACTCAGGATCAACTCCACGTTTATTCTGAGTCACGTGACAGGGCACACGATCATCCCGAGCAAAGTAAAGTTCCCTCCAGCTACTCCTCCGAGCTGGGCTCTCCCAATGCCACCGCTTCCGGCCAGCGCTGACACGAGCCGCTGAAGTCACCACACAGACCTCTAGCTATTAAGGATGCCTATCCAAGCACTGACAACCCCAGCGGTACCTCGGCTGGGTAAGCTCCCACATGATTAAATGACAGGCCTGAGGGCGTCGGTACGGATGCCCTTCACCTATTAAACTCTCCGTACAGAAGGCTCATACAGATACAGCGTACGGTCCTCTTAACACACTGGACTTGAAGGTCCAGTAGATTATCACACGGGGGGGGCCTCCTCCAAAGCTCAGCTGACAGCCACACTCCCTTGCAGCCGTGACATGGGGAACGCAGACCCAGCCTCTGACGCGGCCCGTGACCGCGCGTGGCCAACGGAAGCCGGCAGCCCGGCACGCGCCGCAAGGCCGGGCAACAGGGATTCGGGCTGCCGGGCTGGCCTCACGCCTCCGAGGCCAGCGGGGAGGCGGGACAGAGTGCGGAGAGGCGCCTCTGGGGGCGGACGCACGCCGGGCCGCCGGCTTCGTGCTCCCACAGAGCCTCTCCCGGGGCGGGGCGGGGGGGTCAAAGTCGCCGATGAGAGGAAGGGGTAGGGCTTGCCGCATCGCCGACCGTGCCAGCACCTGGGCTCTCTCTCCGCGCCGGCGCCCGCCTCCCACCCTCCTGCCGGCCGCCCCACGCCTGTGCGGGCTGCCGTCCTGCAGACAAGGGGCAAGCACCCCGATGCTGGGGGCGTGGTGCTAAGCAAGGGGCTCCCAGCTTCCCTCCCTCCCTCCCCTTCTCCATCCCGTCCTGCTTCTGAACAGGGAACAGGAACTCCGGGAGCCCTGGGCAGAGCCGGCACCTCCCACAGAAGGGAAGGCACACGCTCCCTCCACCTTCTGCCTTCCCTCTACGCGGCCAGGAAACACACCAGGCGGCCGATGCCCTGCGTAACCATGACCAGGACCAATCTCGAGTCACGTGCAAGTTCTCCGAGTTAGCTTTTCCAGGTGGTTCTTCCCCCGAAGCTGAGCCCTGCCTGCTCCTGAACCCGCGGAAGCCAGCCCACCTTTCCGTGGCGCCCTGCACCGACGTGGCCCTGGCTCGCTGGATCTCCTCCTCCAGGCGCCTCCTTTCCTCCTCCAGCCGGGCCACGTCTTCCACCGGCCTTCTCTGCTGAATGATGAGCTGCAGCTCTTGAAGCAGGGCTTCCTTCTCCTTGAGGAGCTGCAGCCGGTCCCTGTCGGCCTCGGCCAGGCCCGGCCACGACTCGTTATCAAGCTGGGCCAGCTGCTGCTGAATCGTCGACACTCTGCAAGAGACAGGCCCAGAAAAATCCGTGAAGTCAAAATATCACCACCCATCCTCCACACCATCGCACGGATTCTAGAAACTCACTCTTCTAAGTGAATACTGAAATTATTGCACCAAGTGAACCTTCAATGACAAAAACAAAGCACCTGGAAAGATGGGTCATAAAAAGAATGTGGAGGTCCTCTACATAACCTCCCCTGGCCTAGATTTGGGATGGCAGTAAGCATGGCATGCTTGCTTCAAAGGACGGACAGGAAGGCTGGCATCCTCCCCACCCCCTGCACTGTGTTGGTACAGATTCGTGCTTTCCTCCACGGCACTGTCCCAGAGCAGGACGGAACCAGCTCCTCTCTCCCCATCCCCCACCAGCAGCGGCTAAACACAGTGCTGGATACACGAGAGAAGCTTCTGGCTTCCTGCCTGCTCTGCCGTACCTAACTGCCAACACCACGCGGACAAAATGACAGGAGAGAAATGCACCCATCACGGGGCTTCTGAACAGAAACCCCCCGAAGCCTGGCGATCCACGTCTTCCAGCTCTGTTTGCTCTCTCCAGCACCAGGGACCTGGAGCATAAGTGACATTCAAAATGCCTTGCAGAGAGCAGACGCTCAGCAAAAGCTGAACGCGTGAAACCGTGAACAAGCACGCCAGCAAATACACGGGAGCTAAGCGCGGCACAGGGGGGGCGGGGGGGTGCAAACCAGTCAGCCTCACCAAACGTATCGGCACGACCACCCTCCGGGGGGAGAAGTATGGACGCTGCTGTCACCTTCCACGTGCCTACACTTCCACGTGTTTGGCACACAGACTGCATCGCTTTGTGCCCTTTAATGCAGATTAAATGAGACGGATGTGGCTTGTATTTGCAGAGCAGCCTTTCACAGGCGGAGCAGAACGATTTCAGCCCTTCAAGTTCAAGTGTGGCTAACTAGGAGGGCTGTTTTCAGACAGAAAACGAGTGACGCCAGACTCGCCCTGAACCCAGCGCTGTGGAGGACAGATGTTGGCACACATGCCCCAAAAACAAAATCCAGAGACTCCTCTGAGGTCACAGAGAGCTGTGAAGACAGGGAAGCGGCAGGGGCACATAGTCCTGCATCCTCCAAGGCAGCGATTCTCAAAGTGGGGTCCCTGACCGGCACACAGCCTCTGCATTACCAGGAGCTTTGTTACAAATGGAAACCTCGGGTGCCACCCCAGAGCTGTTGAATGCGACACGCTGGCGATGGGGTTGGGCGACCTGGGTTTTAACAAGTCCTCCAGGTACTTCTGATGCTCACTTCAGTTTGAAAACCCTCTGCTTTCAGGGAGCCTGGCCTGGTCTGGAGGATCCTAATTGGCCGTGGAGCTCTTAGGGGCCTGCATTAGGCTCCAGTGTGATGATCCTCACTAAAACAGGAACGGCAGGAGCGCTCCTGACACCACCCTGTCCCCTGCCCAGGACACACAAACTAATCAAAGCTGGCATCCTGCCCACTAGGTCCAGACCTCAGAATCCTCAACGCTGTGTTCCCTGCAGTACTGCCAATCAGCTGGTGTCGGCCCACATGTTAGAGACTGTTGGCCAGCCCCGCACCGGGTCAGGCTCCTCTTGAGCTAGACATGAGCATGGGGACTAGTCAGCCTGGCTGGAGGGCTGGGTAAGACGCCTTCTTCAAGTACCAAACCAATAAAAAAACCCAACAGTTAAAAAAAAAAAAAAAGTGTAGGGACACCTGGGTGGCTCAGTCGGTTAAGTGTCTGCCTTCGGCTCAGGTCATGATCTCAGGATCGTGGGATTGAGCCCTGCGTTGGTCTCCCCATTCAGCAGGGAGTCTGCTTCTCCCTCTCCCTCTGTCCCTCATCCCTGTTTGTGCTCTCTCTCTCCCTCTCTCAAATAAATACATAAAATCTTTAAAAAAAAGTATATAAGTTATAGTTTAAACGTGCACATTTTACTCAAGTCCAATTCCCCAAGAAGGTAAAGAAAATAGTTGAATGTCAGTAGCTTTATTAGGCAAGTTCTTTTCCAACTTAAAACTAATTTCCTGAAAATGTGTTGGAAAATGGTGCCAAATCATGTCACTGAAAAATACTACTGGCAGAGCTGGCTGACCAGGACTACGAATCCAACGGGGCTTGAGCATCCATTTATGTCTAATTAGTGTAATGAAAATTTATGGCAGTCATATAACCGAAGCCCAAGGAAAATACACTCCAAGTCGGCCCATAAATAAGTTAGTGCCAAATCAGACATTATACCCAATGAAATTTCTGGAACGCTTACCAGAGATCAAGACAAGTCAAAAGTAAGAAATAAATATGAAAGAGGCGAACAACATTGAGCAAATCCATTATGTCCTCATAATTTTTCATTACATTTATCTGATCAACCCGCAGGAAAGCCTCTCTGAACCCAGCTGAAGTTCGCGGTAGCAGTATTACTTTGTAACATACATTAATTCTCATTCATATACTACCAGCACCCACATTTTTAAAAGCACTCCCTCTGAGTTTTTGGAGGTGTACATGGGAGGTGATCAAGATTCCACTTGAGTTGGCCAGGCGCTGGTCAGCTGGAACTCTACAAGCATTCAAGTTGCTGAGGGGGGCAGAAGATCCAACCCTAGGTAATCCTATGCTTCCCAGGCAAATCTCAAGTAATATCCACTACCAGAAAACAGAACGAGCGAAGAAAAGAATTATAGGCGGGAAGAGAGGCAAAGGGCCAACTTCAAAAGGTCTGTCCACCGAAGGCGTAAGAGTACAGTGGCCCAAGTGACACACAGTACTGTGACTCTGCTTACAGGACAAATATGCACAGACACGCGACACGGCAAGGGACAGCCTCTGCAGCACAGACAAGATCGGGATAAAGCTGACTTCGTGCGGCCCCTCTGGAAAAGCTGTTTGGGCTAAGCTGAACACGAGGCAAGCGTTTCTACGCTGAAGAATAGTGCTTTTTCACATAACTGAATTTCACAAGGATGTAAATGACTGCATGGTCGTCTTAGAGCTACCTATGAGTCCCGAAGAATATGGATATATAGTGCCAAGGGACTGTACAATTCTTTCCCTATATGCACATTCCAGATGCCGACATTTGGGGCCTGCTCTCAGCCAGGTTGAGAGTGAGGCACATACGTCTTGTCTGTCTGCACTGGAGGCCAAAATCTCTAGAAGGATTCCTCCAGTGATTTCTTGTGCATTCACCAAGGGATAGACAAGACAGCTTTGCCTGTGACGCAGTACGCCTTGTCTACTGTGCTGCTGGCCTAGAAACAAGCCGTCTGCAAGGAGGATGCTTCGTGTGTTAGGTTCAGCGGAGAAGACAGACTTTGTGCCTAAGGCTAAACACAGATGTAGACTTACAGTGCCCCTTCCCCCACAGCCACGCCATGCGGCTGACCCGGAGGCTGGGACCCCACTGCTGCGAGTACCATCATTCCAATTCTGAGCAATATGAGAAAATCTCCAGAAAGGCGCTTTCTTTCCCCCCGAAATATAGTTTCAGTGAAATTAAATACATGAAAGCAAAGTAAGGTCATGATTAAAGTTGGCAAAAAAGAAACTTCCCCAAGGTCATTTTTATTTTTTAATTTATTTTTTAATTTTTTTAAAAGATTTTATTTATTTATTTGACAAAGAGAGACCCAGCGAGAGAGGGAACACAAGCAGGGGGAGCGGGAGAGGGAGAAGCAGGCTTCCCGCTGAGCAGGGAGCCCGATGCGGGGCTCGATCCCAGGACCCGGGATCGTGACCCGAGCCAAAGGCAGACGCTTAACGACTGAGCCACCCAGGGGCCCCGCTTCACAGACATTTTAAAGCACCTTAAAGTCCAATGAGAACAGAAACTCATTATCAAGACTCAAGGTCCACCTTCTAAACGATCCTCGGCCACGAAGGGAGCCTCTGAGAACTCCCTCTTCGGGGCCATGCTCCTCCTTTAGCCCCAGTGAGTGCCATCTACGTCACACTCCCCATGGCCCATGCCACTTAAGGAAGGGGGAGGGGCTGCTCTAGGGCTGCCAACTTTTTATTTTTCCAAGTAGAGATTTTGAAAAAACCTACTAACATCAACTAGCATCGTTATTTTGTAAGACAAAGATATTTTAGCAGAAAAAAAAAAAAGAGAGAGAGAGATCAGAGTAAGAGTTCTTTAAATGGAAAAAAAGCAAATCAGCATGATAAAAACCTGGACCGGGGACACGGGTGGTGGCGGGCAGTGCTGGGAAGCAGAGGTCTGTCGGCCCCCTGGTGCGACTTCTCCAGGATCTCCTCCTCTGCTGTGGGTCCCTGGAGGTGAGTGTCTTCTGAGGTTTTACTTCCTTTTCTCTTTTCTGCTCACTCCTAGCCAGACTCTCTTGGACTTTTTACTTCCCTCCTCCGGCCAGCCTCACTCTCACCAGGCCAATAGCCATGGGACTTTTTTACGACTCAATCCTGAATTCTTTTCCTTTCTCAGTGCATGTTCTCTCCCAAGGTAGCTCAGCCACTCCATGACGTCAGTACCACCTCCAACTGCCCTCCTGGATCTCTCACCATTTGGATGGCTCACACTGACCATTCCCGACTCAAAAGTCCTAGAATGCCCAGCATTTTCAACTCTTTTTCAAGGTACTGGTGGTCCCCCATGACGCAGACCTGCCTCCCTGCTCATGGCATCCTCCATCCCACCCGCCCCCCCCACTCCCCTTCATTCTGCAACTATAGGCTGGTCCAGCTGCCGCAGACGGACCCCCCACCTCCTCAGAAACTTGCGATCGCACAACTTTCCACCCTGATCCCTGCTCCCCTCTTGGTTGAGAAAGCCCTTCCCAAATGCACGGGCAGCCGGAATCCCAGCATCCTTCAGGGCACAGCTCCAAAACAGCAGCCATTTTCTCCAGCACCCAAGAGAATTCATTATAGAAAGATTCAAGATCATGAAGCCTTTTCAAATGTCCATGAAGGCCCAAGAACTGTAAGCTGAGCTTGGTATGATGATGTATCCTACGAACACAGTTCTTGAAATGAAGAGACCATGCCCTGCCTCTGTTAGAACCCTAAAGACATGCATATCTTGATGCTTTTCTGTCCTCAGGTCAAGGGGCAATATCCCAAGGCCCACAGCGGGCCTTGGGGAAGGGAGCCAGGAGGAGAGCCAGGACCTGGGCCCCAAGGACTCCTTCTGCTTGCCCACTGGCAGAAGCAAGGGCCAAACAGCAAGTGTGACCAAATGGGGCCCTCGTTTACTCATTCAATATTCAGTGGGTATTTAGCTACTGGAATTACAGCAATGACCTAAACGGACCTAAATCCCTGCCCTTGTGGGGTTTACGTTCTCGGAGGGAAAAACAAACGATGAAAAAGCAAACACGTATATAGAGAATGGGTTAGGTGGTTACATTTGCTGGGAGGATCGGGGCGATGGGGGCGGGAATGGGGCATGCTACTTTATTCTGGATGATCAGGGAAGCGTCTCTGACAAGGTGACCAAGAGGAGAGCAGAAGCCATCTGACAATTTGAGGCAAAGCATCCCATTGTTGGCAGAGGAAACGGCAAAGGCCATGGGCACTGTATGAGTTTCCTCTTGTTGCTGTAACAACAGACTCAATGGCTTAAAACAACACACATTATTATCTTACAGTGCCAGAAGTAAAAAGTCAAAAATGGGTGGGCAGGGCTGTGATCCTTCTGGAGGCTCTAGGGAAGAATCCATTGCACTGTCATTTCTAGGGGCTGCCCACAGGCCTCGGCTCGTGGCCCACACCACTCTGATCTCTGCTTTCCTCCTCACATCCCCTTCCCAGACTGTCCCTTTCTAAGGACCCTAGTGATGACACTGAGCCCCCTTGGATCATCCAGAATCACTGCCCCATCTCAAGGTCCTTAACTTAATCCCATCAGCAAAGTTTCTTCGGCCACGGAAGGCAACACAGCCACCAGGTTCTGGGGATTAGGACGTGAACATCTTGAGGGGGCCGTTATTCTGCTGACTCCAGGGACTAAGTCAGGAGTGTGCCTGGCAGGTTTGAGACCCGGCGTGTCTGAGGAACACTGAGGGGTCAACCTGTCTGGAACAGGGCAAGGGAAGACATGGGGGAGTGGGCTAATGCCCTGAGTTAGTGGAAAACCGGCTCCTGTGGGTCCTTGTCCAAACACAGTAGGGATTTAGGAGCAAAATAAGAAGGCTGTGGGGCCACGCTGTGCATTGTGGGCTGGTCAGCAGCAACCCTGGGCTCTGCCCTAGACAGGAGGACCAGAACTGTTCCCTAGGGAGCAAAAGTGGCCTCCTGCAAGGGTTGAGAGCCATGTGGAACAGGGGAACGATAGCATCTAACACTTTCTGAAGGGATCACTTGTCTGGAAAAAAAAAAAATTCAGACACAGCAACTGCAAGAACCAAAAGTCACACAAAATTATGTTGAACGGCACCAGAAAATGCACCATTCACACCAGGGAGAAGCACATGACCACTGAGAGAAGGTCTTTGGCCGTTACTCTAGTAAAATCGACAAAAAAATGAAGATGTTTAATGATGCTCCGCAGATGTGAAAATCAGGGCTCTCCATCGGCGCTGGTAGCTAAGTCATTCTGGAAGGCCATGTGGGGGCATCTATCAAAACTCTTTTTTGTTTTGTAAAGTAGGCTTCACGCGGGGCTCAAACTCAGGACCCTGAGATAAAGACCTGAGCTAAGATCAAGAGTCAGATGCTCAACCGACTGAGCCACCCAGACGCCCCTATAAAACCTTTCAGTGTATGTGCGTTAAGATCTGTACATTTCATTGCTAAGTATCCGTCCAAGGAAATAGTCCTTTCCGCAAGGCTGAGGCCTAGGAAAAGATGTGCACTGTTTGTGAAAAGGAAAAACTGCAACCATCTAAGATGTCTCTCCACAGAGGGATGCTTATGCATCCTAAGCTATGCATCACATACTACGTTTAACTAAACTGGGCTTACTTTATTTAAATGTTTAGATAAAAGCCTGGAAGGTGTCACGCCAAACCATGAATGGTAGGAAGTGGGATTAGAGAAGGGGAAAGTGGGTGGTCTCTACTGATTGTGCCTGTGACAAAAACAATGTATTCGTGTATTATTTTTGTAATGAAAATACAAGTGTGCACGCACGTCTGTAAACATGCACGTGCTGTATGTGTGTGCGCGTGACTTCACGCATGCGTGCACGCGCACACACCCCCCCCCCCCACACACAACCCCAGCAGGTACTGCCCGGGTGGGGCTAGGGAGAGGTCCTCACTCTCAGGCAGAGCCACTGATAAACCGACATATTTCTGTTAGTTGGGGAGGAGTTTATATCCCAAATAGGTTAAAGACCGTATGTGATCACATCGCATAACCCACACAGTTTTTTTGAAATGTCCAGAACAGGGCAGGTATTGCGTAGAAAGAAGTACGATGTCCCATTCTCCCAGCAGCTTCTGCCCCCTGCAGAAGCTGGGGTGGGGTGCAGATGACACTCCTGGGGGGTCACCCATGCAGACCGGCCGGCAGGAAATCCCTCGGGGATGGCCCCGCTAAGACACCACAGTCCTCCAGCCAGAGCAAGGGTTCTCAGCCTCGGCACTGGTGACGTGTGGGGGAGTCATTCTCTGTGTTGGGCCGGCCTATGCGCCATAGGATGTTGAGCAGCGGCCGTAGCAGGTCCCCCAGAGTCGTGACAACCAAACCTGCCTCTGGACATGGCCAGAAGTTCCCTGGGGGTAAAGTCCCCACTCCCCAACTCCGCCTGTTGGGCACCACTGTGCTAGTGGGAAAAGGAGAGGCCGTGCTTGTGCAAGCCGATCCAGGACATCTCCACAACGTGTCCCTGATACTTAAATGTGGCTGATGCAGCCCAGAACGGCGTTTCTGGCCCACAGAGGCTGAAGCACTGGGGGCAGGGCTCCCCCCCGCCCCCACCCCCCACCCCGCCCCACGTAGCTGCAGTGTGTCTCCTGACAAGGTCCTGGCAATCCTGAAATAGTACTGTCATTTAAAAGATGCCGATGAAATGCAGTGTCCTCCCCTGAAAAATTTTCTTAAATACTTGCCTTTTCACCCAAATGTCTCATCTCAACATTTAAAAGGTTACTCACTGTGTACCAATACTATCTCTAGAAAACAAAGAAATCACTTGCTATGCTTAAGTAAATGTCGCAGCAAAACATGTAACAATTATGTCCCTAAGTGCAGCAACCATCTATTTTCTGCATTTTACTACAGCACAGCAAATTCCAGCACCCACACTGCGCGGTCCAGCAGAAACATGCAAGAATGAGCAGAGGAATATTCAAAGGGGACAACGGCCCCTGACAAACAGCAGCGAGCTCAGGAGAAGGAATGCACGACAGATGGAGAATATGACCGCGGAGACAAGCAGCACGGCTGAATGCACTCGGCAGCGGTCGGTGTGGAAGCGTAAAGCCCACCACAGATACGTGGTGAGAAGCCAGGAAGAAGCGGGCATACGAGCTCTGAGCAAACAGAAAGCCCATGTCAGCTCACGTCGGCCCTCTAGCAGGGAGTCATATGATCCGCTTTTGTTGCTATTTTTACATTTTCTAAAAAGACGACAAAATGGATTTCCAGACATCAGGAATGATACAGTATATGGAGCAGACCCAGCTATTTTGCTTCCAGAAAGGACCCCCTTACCCCACCTGGCATTCCACTCCTTCTCCCCCACCCTCCAAGAAAATAGTTCATATGTGACTAAAGAAACTTTTTTAAAAAGATACAGTTCATAGCTTTCTGAAGCACATATCTGGGAATAATTTGGTTTTAAGGCTCTCTTCAGAAGACACAAAAGAGACAGAGTCTCTAGGAAGGGGACACGAAAGCTAGGGCAGGGTCAGAATACTGAAACCAGGGTCCTGCGAATGCGGGGAGGGACGTGACCTGCTAAAAATACTGCACTGCCTCTCAATTCTGCCCTTGTCCGATGCTTAGGGCTGGGAGAGGGCGACAGAAAGACAAATCCTGAACAGGTACATCCCTGACAGGGCCAAGTCTTTGATTTTCCGAGGGCAGATGATTTACGGCAAAGGTCCACAGAAAAGGCTGTGCTGCGAGTCTCTCCACCGAAATCCGGCGGATGAGGTCCCGCTAAGACCTGTTGACCTAGTCCTTGTTAAACTGTCTTTTAAACCAAGATATGTGACTGTTTCCATTAAGCTCTGGAGTTAGAAACGACATAGGTAAACGATAAGGAAATTGTGTTGAAGCAGGTCTGAGGGGCTGCTGCTGGTCGGGAGGTAGGGAAGGCGGGAGTCCTGAGCTATTTGAGAGGAGAAGGAAGCCGGGAAAGTCTCTGTCTTTATTAGCTCATGGCTTTAGAACTGGTCACAACAGTGAGACGTTCATGTGTTAAATGCACATGAAATTCTATCATGGGCATTAAGAGGCTTACCTAGAAGGGAAGATCGTGGATTTTGTATTCTAGCAGATACCACTTTCTGATGAAAAGTGGACAGTCCCACAATGGAGCGCCACAAAACCTCTTTCCGGGGGAGAAAGGAAGGAAGCAGAAGGCAAGACTTGAGAAAGGAGCTTCTTACCTCTTTCTGGCTTCCTCATACTGCCAATTAAGCCTGACTCGGTCTACAAGTCTTGTTTTATCATCAAAGACAAACTTTCCGGAACAGAAGGAAAAAAAAGGGGGAAACATATTAAAGACATATTTTCAAAATAGAAAATTCATTTCAACTTTCAGCGACAATGAAGAATATTTTAATTTGTCTTTAAATTTCCATTTCTCAAGGGTCTGGAAGGAAATACACCAAACAGTGCTCGGCAGCCACCTCTGACTGGTGGAAGCTGCAGGTGGGGCTGGGAAGACTGCCTCCCAAGCACTGGTGGATTTGTTTAACAGTGGAAGTGTATTCATCTGTTGTGTAGTTTCTAATAACAACAACAACAACAAATTAAATTTTAAAAACATAGGGAATTATTTAGTAAAAGCTGACACAAAGGCAAAAATATTCATCCCATTTTGTACAGTACGTTCTCTCGTTCTTCAATGAATGCAGAAGAATGATGTTCTCTTAAGAAGTCGCAAGATCTGAAGAAGATGGACTAGCTCTGTGACGGATGGGCTACAGGCCTCCTTCGAATGTTACATAGCATGTTAAAGAACTAAAGGTCGAAAGGAAGGAAAGCAAGGTGTGGAAAAGCCTGAAGGCGGCCCATCGCCCTAGGAGTTAGAATTGAAACGTGTGGCGCTCTGACGTGATCACTAGCCGTACTTAAATGTTTTCATACCAATTACACTGAACTAAACAAATTCCTAAAACAAAACCAAAAAAAACCTGTATGGGAGGTAACTGTAGCTCACCCTGGTTACTTCTTCCTTCATTCCTGGAAATATAGGACACTAGTTCATTAAATCAATTGTCTCTGTAGATCTGACCGTAACTAGACCCTATGTTATAGCCACTAAGTCGTCTTTTTTTTTTTAAATAACCTCATGTCAACAAACATTTGAAAATATTCTATTTGAATGATTACAGCTGAATTTATTGACACCAGTTTTGATATATGTCAATAGGAATTTCTTTATATCTTTATTGCTTTGAATGAGGGACAGGGCGAGCATTCTCTGATGAGGCGTGTCACCACTGTGCGCATTTTAATAGCCTCATCCAAAGCCCCTCTCCATGGTTTCCTCAATATAAATATATTGAGGCTACAGCATCACATCTCCAGAAACTGACTACACTGGGAATGAGCTATTTGTCACCTCATCACCTGGTTTGTTAGAGACTCCTGCAGCTGACCCCTCATCAAGACAAATAAATGTCATTTCCTAAAACCTCTTCTCGATGCTGTCTACAGATCTCTAAGCTCTGTTTTTGCACTCTTCTTTGAGAACAAATGGACATCTTAATCAAAAAAGGAGAAATCTATGGCCCAATGGATTCAACAGGTTCCTGTTGCACAGTTCTTATGTAGTCCTATAGCACGTAAGTGATAACTAAGTCAGGTGTGCAGATGTCTAAGATGGTCCCCAATGGTCTCCACCTCTTGGGATTCAGCCCAGGTGAAATCCCCTGGAGAGTGCTCTAGAGCTATGATTTGACCGTAACCAGCAGAATACAGCAAAGATGATGGGAAGCCATTTCTGTGATTACGTTACAAAAGACGGTCACTTCCATCTTGCTAGCAGACTCTCTCAGTCTGCACACTTTGATGAAGCAAGCTACTGTGCGGGAGAGGTCTGTATGGTAATGAGACAGAGCCCTCAGTCCAAAAACCTATGAGGAAGTGAATCCTGCCAACAGTCACGTGAGCTTGAGAGTGGCCCCTTCCCCAGTCGAGTCCTCAGACGAGACTGCAGCCCTGGGTGACACCTTGCTTGCAGTTTCAGGAGAGCCCCTGAAGCAGAGGGCCCTGCCAGACTCCTGAGCTACAGGAGAAGTCTGAGATAATAAAAGTGTGCTGTTTTAAGATGCTAGGTTTTGGAGTAATTTGTTATGCAGCAATAGCCAACTAATCCAGTTCAGCCCTTCAATATGTTTTTGTTTTTGTTTTGTTTTGTTTTGTTTTAACAACTGCATGATGTAGTAGAAAGCACAGGGGTTTAGGCATCAGAGATGTTGATGCAGACCTGCCTCTCCCTGGCTACATGACGTCAGGTGACTTGGCACCTCGAACCCCTCACCTATCAAACGGATATGGAAACAACTAACAAGATAACAGCCATGAAGCTGTCAACCCAAGGCAGGCCCCAGTAACCTCACAAACATGACAATTTATGGCTCAAGTTACTGCAACAGCATAACCAACCACTCCGCACCTGACATCTTTAGAAAGTCTTACCTAGATCATTAGAGAACCTTTGATCTTACCTGTTTCTCTCAAACTAGTTGAATCTCTTAATTCTAATTCTAACCTATGGTAACAGCAATAAATTATGCATGGAATTCAATGAGTCTTATACTTCTTTCCTTCCTGCACGCCAAAAATCTTTAGGCCAAAATGGCAGACATTTCTGACTTACAGATTCTTCTCTGTGTGTTACATAGATGGGGACCATATTCTTAAAACCAAAATCGCCTGGTCAAAAATGTCTAAGTGTAAAAAACAAAACAAAAATGTCTAAATGTACTTTTGAGACTGACAACTGAAAATAGGACTGTTTCAGAACGTCCAAGACCAAAAGAGTCATTATTTACCATATTATACTCAAAGAGATAGTATTTATCCAAATTTCAAAATATTAGCTAATTATTTAAAACCCAGAGTTTTTCATCAATGGTTTTTTTCTCCTGTTTTTTCCTTTTTCTTTACTTAATTTTGGGGAGGACATTGCACATTCCATTGATGTCTCCTCTTTACTTAATAAGCCCTAAGAAAAAGAAGCCATCTTTTTTTCATTTGTTTTCCTTTTGTAATAACCTTCACTCAATAACATTGTAACAGGAGTGTCTTTAAGCATTCACTACCCTACTTCAGATGATGATTGCCAACTTTGTTTTTGTAGCTAACTCAAGGCTTCAGTAATTATCAAAAGGGGCATTATGAAATTCTTCCAAGTTCCAAGCAAAATTAATTTTGATTCAATTCAATTTCCTGACATTCTTTTAGAATAAGAAATAGCATCAAAGTATAACCTAAGGGTGACACAGACACAAAGCCTCTGAAAATCACTGGTCTAAGCCAAAGATCAGTAAACTATGACCCCCACAGGCCAAATCCGATACTGTTTTTATAAATAAAGTTTTATTGGAACACAGTCCTGTCCATTTGTTCACATATTGCCTATGGCGGCTTTTGCACTATAACAACACAGTTAGGTAGTTATAGCAGAGACTGCATGGCCTGCAAAGGCCTAAAATATTTACGATCTGGACCTTTACAGAAAAAGTTAGCTGATCCCTGCTCTAAAATGTCATATGTCGGGCGCCTGGGTAGCTCCCGTCCTTTAAGCGTCCAACTCTTGATTTTGGCTCAGGTCATGATCTCAGGGCCGTGGGATGGAGCCCCAGGTCAGGCTCCACATTCAGTGTGGAGTCTGCTTAAGTTTCTCCAACTCCCTCTGCTCCTCCCCTCCCCACACTCTTTCCTCTCTCTCTAAAATAAATATATCTTAAAAAAAAAAAGAAAAGAACACATCTAAACTCAACTCTCAGAAGGATTCTGCTGTTTTAAAGAATCCAAATTACAAGGATAGAGATACCAAGCAATTCAATTGCCTTCCATGCCATGGAAACTTCACAGCTGGATTTTTCCTTCAAACTTAATGGCACAAAAGCCAAAACATTTCTGAAGAGAAAGTGGCAAAGTCAAACAAATGAGTGATGGCAACACGAAAGCAGCTCTTTTCTCTCTGGGCACACTCGGCTCTCCACCCCCCCCCGCCCCCCATTCTTGGCATACCTCTCCAATGATGTCAGTCTGAGACCCAGCATCGCAGAACTGTTGAGGTAAAGAACCGCCAAGCACAACTGGATTGTGAGGGAACTCTTGCGGAGGATCGCTAAGAGAAAAGCTGTTCTTGAAGCCATCGGTCAGCTTGGCCAGGCTCTGCGATAGAAGGAAACGAGTTACTTGGCAGAGGTGGTAATGTTCTCTTCCCTTTAGAAGCAGTCATGTCATCGGCTCCAGGGCGGCCGCGTCAGCACCGGAGAGCTGGCCCACCCTGCCCCCCATTCCCGTGAGATGTAAAAGACACGACCTTCACGACCTGCACCTTTAATCCAATGCGTAGTCATCTAAATCAGACAGTGACGGAGTCCTCCTGGCAGCATGAGAATAATAGATAATAGTAGAGAACAACTGTGGTACCATTTTTACTGTTTTTTTTTTTTTAAATCTTTCTGTTTTCTAAAGAAAAAAACAAGCAGGGGCTCCTGGGTGGCTCAGATGGTTAACCGTCTGCCTTCGGCTCAGGTCATGATCCCAGGGTCCTGGGATCGAGCCCCACATCGGGCTCCTGGATCAGCGAGGAGCCTGCTTCTCCCTCTCCCTCTGCCTCTCTCCCTGCTCATGCATTCTCTCTCTCTCTCTATCTCAAATGAATAAATAAAATCCTAAAAAAAAAGAAAAAAGAAAAAAACAAGCAGTCCCTCCAAAAAAGCCAAACTCAGAGAAACAGAGTGGTATGGTGGTCGCCAGGGGCTGAGGGGTCAAAGGGCACAGACTTCGGGTTAGAAGATGAGTAAGCTGCAGGGCCGGAATGCACAGCACCATGCTTAGCAATATTGTGTTGCGTATCTGAAAGCTGCTAAGAAAGTAGATCTTAAAAGTTTTCATCACACACACAAAAAACAAGGTACCCATGTGAGGTGATGGATGTGTGAACTAACTTTATCGTGCTAATCATTCCACCTTACATGTGTATATCAAGTCACCAGGTTGTACACCTTAAATTTATAAAATTTTACCTGTCAACTGTACCTCAATAAAATGGGGAGGGAGCACTGCCATCCAAAATGTTGTATCAGTAAATGAGTCTGACAGAGATGAATGTTGCCTTGAGATTTTCATAAACCACACAGAAGGAAAACCACTCCCAGATGAGGTTTACATATTTTTATAACCTGATTTTTCAGTCATAATTCTACATGGTCAAGAGTCATCTCATACGGATGTTAGTTTGCCCAAAACTAGAGCAACTATGTCTTCTGGTGCACGTAACTCCTTTAGGTGGAAGTCAAAAAGAAATGAGATTTTTCTCCAGTTTTTTAGAAGACTTTTGAATGTATTTCTCTCCAGCAGACACGGGTAGCTGGCTCTGGATCCAGACGAAGGCATGCTGGAATGGGCCAATATTGTTAAGGTCATAAAACACAGAACAACTTCTTTGATTTTGCTAGAGAGGACGTTGCCCAGGCCTCTCCCTGGAGCTTCTCAGAGAGGATGCTGGGGTCTGAAGTTTCTTACAGAAATTCCATCTCCACCTCTGTGGTGGGGAACCCACTTGAGGCAAGTGGGTGGCTTGCCCCAGCCTGGCACACTGGGAAAGGCCGGGGCAGAGAAATCAGCTCAACGTCCTGGGGCAAGGCCTCCAAGCCCCCATGATGGAATACCCCACCTGGTTCACCCCCGGGGGTTGGGGCTTCGATTAGATGCGGCATGTCCACACTGCACCTCGTCCAACGCTGCACTCAGAGGTTCCAGGAAATGGCGGGAGCTGTTCCTGCCACCATGTACCTCTCATGACCTGGGAGTGCATCTGAAAATACAGGTTGGTGGGTCACGCCTCCAGAGCCTAATCTAGCAGGCCTGGGGTAGGGCCCAGTAAGGGGCAATTGAATGACCACTGTGGGGACACTCCACAAGTCTCCTGAATCCTTGACCTTCGGGAGCGCTGCCGTGCAAGGCAGTTATGTGTGCACCTGTCTCATCTGGCCCACAAGTCCGAGCTCTGCTTCAGACGTGCTTCTATCCTTACATTCTGCAGAATCTAGACACATGCCTGCCACGCACTCAGTGTGTTGAGCAAAAAATGAAAGCTGTAACAGAAACATCTGAATGCACCCCAGGACCAAGCAGAAAGACCAGTGCGCATCCATCTGCAAAAACTCAAGCTTTTTCTAAGTACAAGAAAATCTACAGAAGTTCAAGGGACAAAAAAATAAAGCAGTATAAAGCTCCAACGATCCCAGCCATATAACTAAAATCTACCCACGCAGACTACTTTGCAGCCATATCAAGGAATGAAGCAGCTCATTGTGCACAGATCCAGAAAAGGGGACGGGGTGTTACTGTCCCGTGAGGAAGCCGGGGCAGAAGAGTGGCAGGCACAGCCCTAGCTTTCTGTGGGGACAGCTGAACATGTGCTCACCACCCTCTCCTGTGTCTGCAAAAATGCTGGCAGGGTGTACAAGAAGCTAATAAAAATAGTTACAGGGCAGGACAGAATGGGGTGGTAGCAAGACTTCTCATCATAGACTTTTTAAGTTGTTTTGATTATTGAACAATCTGTATCACCCATCGTTACGGCTTACACTGTGTCCTCCCCAATGATATGTTCAAGTCCTAAGAATCGGTGAATATGAGCTTCTTTGGAAAGAGAGTCCTTGCAGATGGAATCAAGTTAAGGTGAGGTCATACTGAATTAGAGTGGGTTCGAATCCAGTGGTTGGCATCCTTATAAGAGAAAATGTAGACACAGAGACCCAGGGAGAACACCATACGATGACATGGCAGAGATGAGAGCGGGGCATCTACGAGCCAAAGAATGCCAAGGATCGGCAGCAGCTCCCAGAAGCTGGAAGAGGCGAGGAAGGGTCCACCCCTAGCGCCATCAGAGACAGCGTGGCCCTGCCAGCACCTTGACTCTGAACTCCTGGCCTCCAGACTCTGAGAGAATCGATTTCAGTTGTTCTCTACCCGCTTGTGGTACTTTGTCATGGCAGCCCTAGGAAACTAACACCCATACTTTTCAAATATTTTAATACACATATGCAGAAATATACACACACATAAAGAACATATATACACGTATGGCATGGACATATGTTTTAAAATATATATGAGCTGTATACATAATATATATTATATACTATAAACACATATTTTCCTAAAATGTTAACTGACAGATGGACACGCAGGCAGGCAGACGAACGGACACGGGATGTGAAGAGTACCAGGCCCCTACCTGCATCAGGTCCCGCCTCTCCTTCTCTCCTGTGCAAATGGCTTTCTTGATGGTCCGGAGCTCACTCATTATCGCCTGGGCCTCATCCAGTTTGTAGTTGGTGTGAGCACTTGACATCTTACGATCAATCCTGGTTAAAAAAGAAAAATCAGAGTCATTCCATGCGAGAGCCTAACAATACACTGAACAACAATGAAAAATTCAGAAGCTTTACAGAAAGGTGGGAAACAGTTAAACACATTGCTGCGGCAAAGAAAAATAAAGATCCCACAAAACCTTCCTGGCTTGTGAGTATATACGCAGAGATGAGACTTGACCGGTGGACGACTTCCTTTGCTCCAGGAACATCCAATGCAGGTGAAGACTTGCGAATCAGGATTCCCACGACCTCTATTAATGATTAGGCAACCAAGAGTGGCTTAAGTAATTTCCTGAGATTTTAAACTCCTCTCTGAGAGGAGGATCATGTCTTATTCGTTTATCCCCCGCATCTGGGTTAGTGGTCAAAAATGTCTATTAAATAAACATATGAATGACGTGTGTGCACGAACATATGGGAAACAGCGAGAAGTTGTGAACAATGCAATAATGATGCCTCATATAAAACTCCTCTATCTTTCTTTTATCTCATTCCAGCTCTAATTTCTCTCTCTCTCTCTCTCCCCCTACCATGCACCTCTTCAATTCTTTCCTTCAATCCAAACATCCATTCATCCTTCCTTCCATCCATCCAAACTTCCTCCCTCCCTCCGTCTCTCCTTCCGGCCAGTCGCCCCTGTGCACACAAGGCCTGGTGTGGGCGGTGGAAGCGGAGTGCTGACCAAACCAAGGCTTGCCTCCGGCCCTCACGGAGCAGGCGGCCTCCTACAGCACACCCTTTGTCTCACCTCCCCAACCTAGGTCGTGAGCGTTGGAAGCCCTCAGGGCTAAGGAGGTTAGAATACTTTGGTCCAGAAATGGCATGAACTCCTTCTCTGGAAAGCCATTAGCAGGCCTTTCAGGTTCCAGCTCCGCCATTACACGGGTCCTGGGGCTAAACTGTGACCAGGGAATCTGGATCCTTAGTGGCCAGCCCAAACTCCCAATTTTCCATTCATGAAAGCATCCTGGCAGGTTGGTGAATATATACGCAGAGATGAGACTTGACCGGTGACACTCCAGCATTACAGCGGGACCCTGGGCAAGTCACTTCAACTCTTTACACCTCAGTTTAATGATTCCCCCATTTAATGAGAAAATGTCAGGAGAAGGCTTACTTGGGAGGGCGTCTGGCATGTAATGTTTGCGGTGATTGGTCTGATTGTCAGGACAATGCTGAATCTGCGTACTCATGGGAGACAAAGTCAAGAATTCACCAACTCTGGTACTCTAACCCCAGACCTTGGAATAAGAGAAGGACAAATAAAACACGCAGGAACCCATTCCTACCCTCTGGAATCAGGCCTCAGGGCTCAAGAGCATCGCTGTGACTGCATTGGCTACAAATGATACATTTATGAAAACTGGTGGTGAGTCCTCTCCCGTGGAGTGGATGCAGGCGCATCATGGGTCCCCACACATTTCAGGGTGACCCCCCTACATCCCAACATGGCGGGGCCACGTGTTTTCCCTTTTCAGCTGTTTTACAGAGAACCAAGAGTCTCTAACGGAAGGCAGAAATAGAAGGTCATCCAACTCGTAGCACATCAGCCAAAGAAGTGGCCCAACTTTTCTTGCAGAGAAAATTGAGACTCATTTACATAATAATGTCTCCCTGTATTCATCTTCTGATAAAAGGCTCTCCAATACATCTCATTTAATGTCACAACCAACAACCCACAAAGGCTGATGAAGTCAGTAGAAAAGGGTTTCATCATTCTCAGACAAAAAATCCGGGGCCAGAGAAATCGGATTTCTCTCGAACAGTCAATGACCAGCCCCTCTGCTAACCAGGTCTACTTGCTCTGACAAGTACAGCAAATAGATCATCATCTGACACTGACACCCATATGGAGAAATGAAACTCCACTACATGGAACAAAACTTTTTCAAGTGCTTGAAAATCAAAGCTAATCAAACAGCCACAGAAGCACAGACACACACAGCCAGTGTTCAGGCGGTGATGCGAGCCGCTACGCACGTCAGCCCCAGCTTTATACTTAGGTGTTGTGACTTCCTTGTGGCTTTTAGTAGCAATAAAGCTTAAGTGTAGCCACCAGTAAACCCAGGGATTGAGTCAGCAGCCTGTCAAGGCACCAGGTTCTATGATTAGGCCCCAAATCCCCTCAAGGAGGGGGATCAGCAGCCCCGTAATTCATCCCACCAGCAGACACTGCAGAGCACCTCGGAGAACGACAGTTCAACGTCAAGGCCACGGACCTGCACTTTGAGCTCTACCCAAGTGGCTCTGAGACCTCGAAGAGAAAGCAGATTGGCCTAGAACAGCTGTTTCCACTCTGTTCCGAGGGTGTCCTGGTGTGGGGAGCAGGAGGAGCTAAAGGGAGAGCCTGTCTGGGCTTGGGGACCCTCACCCCTGCTTCAGCAAGCACCTCCTCTTTGCTCTGTCTCAGACAGGAGATGTCTGAGATGCACAGATGTCCTTTGCAGGAAAGGAAAGGGAAAAAGATTCCACTGTTAAAAAAGTGTGAAAGCTACTAGGGAACGTGATCTTGAAGTCCTAGTATTTCAGAGAGAATACTGTTATTTATTTATTTTTTTTAAAGATTTTATTTATTTATTTGACAGAGGGAGACACAGCGACAGAGGGAACACAAGCAGGGGGAGTGGGAGAGGGAGAAGCAGGCTTCCCGCCGAGCAGGAAGCCCGATGACCCTGGGATCACGACCTGAGCCGAAGGCAGACGCTTAACAACTGAGCCACCCAGGCACCCCAAGAATACTGTTATTTAAAAATAGTTATATATATTATATAAGTATACATTATATGTTATGCTACCAATATTGTATATTATTATTATATTATGTAAGAATACATAATCATACAAAAGGATTATTATGTATTATGCAAATATAACCTTATATAGACATTTTATATAGTATATATTATTTGATTATATAATTATATGGTATAAAGAGTATATTAAAATAGTTCGATGTATCAAGCACCTACTAGGTGCCAGGGTCTGGCTGCATGCTTTGCATCTGTCACCTCCCGGAATCCTCTCAACAGCTTAATGGGATAAGCATAACCTTCTGAGATTTTATAATGAAACACCTGAGCCTCAGAGAGATGAACTAAGTGGCCCAAGATGACGAGCTAAGATCTGGCAGAGCTGCCAGGGTTCAAACCCACCTCCCCCAATTCTCAAGTCTGCACTGGCTCACCAAGCGCAGAGAAGCCCCTTGATACTGCAGGCGCTCTCAGCGGCCAAGGTCGGGCCCGTATGCTTTTATAAGGACAAGCAATGTTTCACAGAATTCACACCACTTCCAATTTTCAACTATGATACATCTTCATCTAATAAAAACTTCTAAGAGTAGGAAACCTCTTCCTTTACATCTGCAAAATTCATTTCTTTGGGAGTGTTCTCCCTTTGCTCAAATTCCCTCTAGAACTTTGGTCAAATTCAGAGGATGTGGTCAGTGATTCGGTATTTTCTAAAATACCAATATATTCCATTTCATAAAGAAAATAATAACATCTGTGACTGCCAAAAGAACAGTCTTTTCTCTTTTTAATTTTAATTAAGAGCCCAAGTGAGTACTTACACATCTGAAATAAAATGGTAGAAAAGCAATAACCGCTCGATGCAAGGTGGTACTAATAAAAACATATGTTATTATGCAGTGTGCTATGATCTGAATGTTTATGCTCCCCCCTCCACTGGTTACATGCTGGGATCCTAACTCCCAGTGTGATGGTGTTCGGTGGTGGGGCCTCTGGGAGGTAATCAGGTCGTGAGGGAGAAGCCCCTGTGAATGGGATCAGTGCTCCTATAAAAGAGACCCCACAGAGTTCCCTGCCCCTCCCATCATGTGAGGACACATAAAGAAGATGGCTATTTAGGAACTGGGAAGCTGGCTCTCAGCAGACACAGAACCCAACCACGCTGGCACCTTGATCTTGCACTACCAGCCTCCAGAAGTGTGAGAAATAAATTTCTATTGTTTATAAGCCACCCAGTCTGTGGTATTTGGTTATAGCAGCCCGAGTGGATGAAGGCACAGTGTAAAAAAAAATCCAGTACACAGACCAGAGTCTTGGCTTTTCACTCCTCAACATCTTGTGACAGCTTCAGGGAGATTAGGTGACTTGCTCGAAGTCAGAGAGCCAGGAAGAGGCACAGGGTGGGTGGGGTTCACGGCAAGGCCCCTCACACCGGCACTCATCATCTTTCTCACTGGGTTAGCAATACACTCAAAGTCAAGGCCTCCAAACTCACACTGCATCAAACCCAAAGGCCACCCACAAGGCCCGTCAAATGTCCCAAAGTAAACTGGTGCTCTTTGTAGTCTGCTTTTGAATGAATGGTTAGAGAGGAGAGGAGAAGGTGCAGCTTCAAATGATGATAGGAGTGCAGTTGAGAAGGCAGCTTAGAGCTGTTAATCAACCCCGACCTCCTGCTGCCCTAAAGTCTGTGTATTTGTTGTTCAAGTTAAGATGTCAAGGGAACTGTACTGGGAAAAGTAAAACCAAATGGCTTCTTTATTTTATTTTATTTTTTTAACATTTATCCATTTATTTGAGAGAGAGAGCGCACGGTGAGAGAGCATGCGTGCAAGTGTGGGGGAGGGGGGAGCAGAGGGAGAGAGAGAGAAGCAGACCCCCCACTGAGTGTGGAGCCCGACGACATGGGGTTCGATCCCATGACCCTGAGATGGTGACCTGAGCCGAAATCAAGAATCAGACACTTAACCGGCTGAGCCACCCGGGCGCCCCAAACCAAATGGCTTCGTAAACCCACGGCGTGAAGGAAAGGGCTGCCAGGCCTCTAGAGATATTCCATGTTAATACCACACCTTACAACCGAAAAGAATGAGAAGTTTTGTTACACCTCTACCTTTCACATCCCCAGCTCTGGCAGGCGGCCTTGAATGCACCTCAGACAGCTTCCGGCAGCTTTCTATCAACAGCGGGTCCGGTGCGGGGCAGCAGACCTGTCCCACAAGCAGGACCAATGCTCGTTTGGTTTCCGCCCCCGCCGTACGCCGTACAGTTAGCACGGGCCGCACCTGACGTGCTAGGTTCACGGGATACGGTCGGTCTAAGCCTGTTCCAACTGTGAGCAATCCCACTCTCTTCTGAAGACACGAAATCCCCTCGGACAGAAGCCGCTAATCTCAGTCTCTCACAGTGCAGCATTCTAGTCGAGAATGCTCGGGAGAGGGTAGCCGCTCTTGTTGTAGGAGACACACGGGTTTTGCTTTATTCGTACCACCCGAAAAGGGAAGAGGTTCAGCAAGCAGCTACGAGGCTCGAAGCACAAAGGCTAACCTCAGGGCAAAGAGAGTGCTGCATGGAAACTGGATACCGGAACATCTAGCGAACGCCGCTTTCTGGGATCTGAAGAGCAGCAACAAGGAACAGGATTTCTTAAAACACAAAGGAGCACAATATGTAGAAGAGAAAAAGTGCTGGAGGGCAGTTAGTAAGAAGACGACAGGGCCGATTGACGGAGCCCCCCCCCCCCCCCCCCCCCCCCCCCCCCCCCCCCCCCCGGGCCC
>NC_058419.1:119678294-119695501 GCF_002201575.2 Neomonachus schauinslandi
AGAAAAAAGGGGGGGGGGGGCAGCGTCAAGGACAGGCGGGGGCGGGAAGGGGGGCCCCCCCCCCCCCCCCCCCCCCCCGCCCCGGTGGTACGGGGCAGCCCAGGCCCTCCCCCAGAGGACGCCAGTGTCCAACAGTGACATGGACCACACAGCAGCTCCCGGCAGCCGCGAGCCACAACCCCAGCCACTCGGCACAGCACCTGGGGCAGCGTCCCCGCGTGCCACTCGGCCCTGCCCTCTGCCTGCAACTGTCTGTGTCCTGAGGACCGCGCAGGGAACAAAGCGAAGTCCTTCTTCTCAGGCGGCGGTATGCTAGTCAAGGAGACGGAGTACATCACTAGGACAGGCAGCCGTCAGTGCCTTAAGGAAAAGGGATCCAGCGTCCAGGACAGAGTGTGACAGAAAGGGGTCCTTTTTAGAGCCGTTGCTTAAGTGAGGATCTTGGTGAGACACCATTTGTGCAGAAAACTACAGCAGGGAGGGAACAGGTGTGTGGAATTTGGGAGAAAGACTGTCCCAGGCACAGGGAGCTACACGTTCCAGTGGGGAGAGCCACAGGGTGGCCGGGGGGGGTGACACCGGGGGAAATGAGGTCAGGACAGGGTAGTGGGGACTGTATCTAAGTGAGAGAGAAAGCCCCAGGGAGCCGTAAGCACAGGAGACACCGTAAGAGTCCCCACGACTACAGCAGGAGAATGGTGAGCCATAACAGCGACGATGGCAGAAGCCGCGGGAAGGGAACGGGGCCAGGTGTGGCACCGGTCGCTAAGAAGGTGGGCAGGATGGTGCCCCCCTCCCGGAGTGCTTTGGGCCATCACACCAGCACGCGGGGACCGTACAGGTGTCCTGGTGGAAAGAGGCTTCAGTGGCACGTAAGCGTGGGAAACTCGGGGTGAAGCAACGTTAAATGAGCTTTCTGGCTGCGGGACAACTCGAAATCTAACACGAGGTACATTCCGTATCTCCAGGAGATCTAGAATAACTAGAGAGGGAAATCTCCCACACCTACTGGCACACTCAGCACATTCTTGGACATCACCCATTTGGGAAACTGCGCACATCCTGCTCCTGAGTCCTCCGCCTTTGCCCCTGGATGTTGCTAACAAGTTACATTAAGATCATTTTTCCAAACAACCTTCAGAAACTTGAGGGCAGCGCAGCCCAGCAGCATTTTCACTGCAAAAGATCAATTTTTCTAAAGACTTTCGTACTCAAAAACGCTGCTCCTATTTTCCAAAGACTTTTATAAAGGGCCTCAAGAGAAACGCAAGTTACAACTACACTGAGATAACTATCTCTCACCTATGAGACTGGCAAAAACGCAAAAGCGTGACAACACATTCTGTCGGCACAGCCGTGGCAAGAGAAACTCCTCTGTTAGTGGTAGGAAGGCAACAGGGCACAACCCCTAGAGAGGGGGTTTTGGCAACATCTCCTAAATACAACCGATGCATTTACCCTTTGACCCAGCAGACCCACTTTTGGGAACTTATCCTGAGCTCTTTCATTTGTACGCGTGCACAGCATCGGATGTAAAGCTGATGGGCCACGTTATGAATGGATGGATGAGGCTGACCACGCCAGGGCCCACTGAAGCTCTCCACGTCACAGCAGGAGACAACCGGAGTCTGCAGCTCCCGATGGAAGTACCACCACCGCCGGCTACGAGAGAGACTTCGCCCCCAAAAAAGAATAGAAAAAGAACTTGGGCTCAAATCAGATCAAGCCTCTCGAACTAACTGCACTAGTCTGCGTAAGTAGCGGGGGACGGAGGAACATGGGAAATGTGCGGCGAAGCGGCAAAACCCAGTATCAGGGAAATTCTATAGGACGAGCAAATTGGTTTCTTCAACAAGTAAGTTGTCAGAAAGGAGAAAAAAAAAAGGACAGGGGAGTGGAAATTCAGAGACACACCAACCAAACATACTTTGCAGGCCTCATCCAAAGCTGGACCCAAACACGCCGGAGAAATGGGAAAACTTGCTGGAGAAGGGATGATGTTAAAAGATGACTATTCAGTGGGGCACAGGCGTTTATAGCTATGTTTTCAAAAGGGACCCCTAACTTTAGAAGAGCTATCTGTGGATTCAAAATGATTCTGGGATTTGCCTCAATAAGGCATTAAGGGTTTGGGGGAGGCGATGGGCTGACAGACAAAACACGACTGGCCCCCGTGTGGCTGGCTGGTGAGGTGGGGTGAAGGGTACAGCAGGGCTCCATGCTACCGTTCTTTCTACTTTGGTGTATGTTTGACATTTTCCATCATTAAAAGTTTATATCTATTACACATATACACACACACACACACACACACACACACGTACCTAATTCTATCATTAACCCAGAAACTGTGTTCATGGCCAGCTCCCATTTATAAAAATTAACAACATACATAGACCTTTAAAAAAAAAAAAATACAAAAGGTTCTTTTTCCTTCACTTGGACCCAAGCATAATGATGGATTTCCTTGCTAGCCAGGAAAGTTCACCAAGATAAACAAGTAAGAGTTTAAAATGTTATAAGCGGCTAAACTCCTGGCGACGTGCTCTGGAAAAGAATATCCTGGATATTCTGGGAAGCAAGAACAGCAGAAAATTTTCTGGAGGAAAATCTAGGGTCTCTGCCTTAAATCAACATTGGTAATAACATCCAAGAAGCCCTTTTCCATACCACGGCTCAGGTATTACCTGTGCTTAGAGTTAGGATTTTACAGTAGGGGTAGGGTGATCACATTATCAATGCTCACAAAGTTTTCAAAATTTCTCAATAAAATTACCAAGCTGGCATGATTTGATGGAAGCATAAGAGGCAGTCTTCAATACCAGAAAAATAATGAGGCTGTTTTCGTCTCCTACATAGCCTGTGTAATTCAGGGGAAGGTTACGAGATTATTTTTTACTTGCCAAGAATTTTAAGCATGGCATGTGTGCCCCTGTTTTGTCTCCTTCCTGGGAGGACAGAGTGAGCGCATATAGTTAAACAGCCGGTTAAACACTGCCTCTCGGGGCAGCTCTCGCTGGAAAGCCTCAGTGAGTCCCCCAGAACCAAGGCTGGGTCCAGAACCTTCTCCCATGCCACTCCTCGACCTCCCCCGGGGAGGGCGGGCATCCCCACAGGCTCTGGGAGGGAGGGAGAACGGTCCCCTGGGCAGGGACACGTTTACCCCTGCAGGGGTCCAGTCAAAGCTCTCCCTGCACTGGCTGCCTCCCATCCCATAAACCTGGACAAACCAAGGCCGCCTCTGCCTCTTCTTGAAATTTGTTCCACTACGAACGATAAACTGACTTCCTAGAGGCGCCGAGGGCAAGGGGTTTCCTCGGCCCCCTGAGCCCCAGCACCTTTGCTTTTCTAGCCCCCAGCCTTCAGTTGCCAGGGCGGGAGACCCTCTGTGTTCAGAGAAGGAAACGGCCATGGCCAGAGTGGTGGAGGCCAGAGGGACGGGCCCCAGGCCCAGCAATCTTGCTCCCGAAGCCAGAGCAGGCGGGGAAAGGTGCTGGGCCAGGCTCCCCTCTGAGGCTCAGGGGTCCTGTGTGGCTTCAGAGTGTTCCTGAACCGCCCCAAACCTCCATCACCTTCCCCAGAGCTTCTACAAGGGAGAAGGGACCCATCTGAAATGTGCAGCCCACACAATGCCTAGCATTCAGTTACGTCATATGATCTGGAGACCCTGGGAAGTGTCCGCGCTCCCTGGTAATGAGAGAAAGCTACTGCGTGGCCAAAGGAAAGGATGGCATCAATCTCCGATTCAAGCAGACAGCCCTAGTAACTTTAGAAGACCTCCCAAATGAAATGATCTGCTTCTGCTTACTTTGTATCTGGCCCTTTAGCAGAAGTGACACGGGGAAGTGTGGCCCCAGCACACACGGACGCAGCCTAGCAGGCATCTGAGCATCTGGAGGTGGGCTGGCCATGGGGGTAAAATTACAGGACATGTACTGGTGTGCTGGGAAGCACTGGGGCAGACGGACAAGATGAGCAACAAAACCGGTAACCGATATTGAAAAAGAAGATTGCTTTGCCTAAGGGAAACTTTTTAAAGAAGCTGTGCTGACCAGGACTAATTAAAGGAACCCCCATCATGGACTGAAATCACGGGAGAAAGTGCGCGGGCACACACACGTGCACACACACTGCTGGATAATGGTAGAGAAGCAAAAAGCTGACGGTAGGGTTAAAAGACCCCAGGTCACACTAAGTATGTGGACGGGATTACCAAAATCCACCGTGTGGCGGGACCTGCAGAGGGCACGGTTAGGTCTCAGGGCCAGAGAGAGCCAAGTCCAAGTGCCCCTCCGCAGGACCCAGCTCCCCTTTCTATTGTGACTCCCTTGGTGCCTGTAAGTCCTTAATAGATAAGCCCTGAAATAAAAATGGGCAAACAAATCATCAACCAAAACAATCCTGGATGATTAAGAAAGTGAATCTCAACCTAGTATTAAACAACAGGGTTTGACATGCCCGGTAATTACCCTTTATATGAGGCTGAGATAATTATGCTTGTCAAACACTGACATTCTTGTATCACTTCCCTATAAAGAGCAATGGGGCACACTGTGTTGCATGTGCACACAGGATTCAAGAGAGTGGCACGCTGCCCACCCTTCCCAAGAAGAGTAACCACACGGACCCCGGCCACTTGCTGAAGGCTGACTACAGCAAGCTCTGGTGCTGCCCTCTGGACTATTTGGCCCAATGATCGCTGCTCTGGACTGAAGGGGCCTGGCCCCCCACAGTTCACAAGGTGAGCCCTACCTCCTAATGTGATGGTATATGGAGATGGGGCCTTTTGGGGGGGGCAATGAGAGTTAGATGAGGTCATGAGAGTGGGGTCCCCATGACAGGGCGAGTGTCTTTAAAAGGAAGAGACACCGGAGACCAGAGCTCCCCACCAGTAGTACGTAAAGACAGGGCCAGGAGGCAGGAAGCAGGCCCTCGCCAGATACCAAATTTGCCAGTGCCTTGATTTTGGACTTCTAGCCTCCAGAACCATGAGAAATCAATGTCCGCTGTTTAAGCCCCCTGGTCTCTGGGATTTTGTCAGAGCAGCCCTAGCTAAAACCATCCCATCCCCACTGACTGATGAGAAAAGTAGACACAGACGGTTTCATGAAGCACATGCTCAAGTTCAGCAAGTGAAGACAGGCTCTGAATCCAGAGAGAATGGACTCTCGACCGATCAACAAGCATATGATACCCTTTTTCTCATCCAAGTACTAACCAGGCCCGACCCTGCTTAGCTTCCGAGATCAGACGAGATCGGGCGTGTTCAGGGTGGTATGGCTCGAGAAAATCAATTCTTGGCCGCCTGGGTGGATCAGCTGGTTAAGCGACTGCCTTCGGCTCAGGTCATGATCCTGGAGTCCCGGGATCGAGTCCCGCATCGGGCTCCCTGCTCAGCAGGGAGTCTGCTTCTCCCTCTGACCCCACCCCCTCTTGTGCTCTCTCTCTCAAATAAATAAAATAAAATCTTAAAAAAAAAAAAAGAAAATCAATTCTTTCGGAAGAGTAAGATCACCATTTATAAAATAACTTTTGCTCACTGAATTTGCTGACTTAATGTAGCTCACAAAAAAGAAATTCAACCCCAAACTCTTAGTAGGGATAAAGTTCTAACTGTAAAGATGCCAATAGGAAGAAGACTTATAGACCAGACTGTCCAATAGGATGTTCTGTGACGATGGGAATGTCCAAGTATCTGTGCTATCCAAGTTGAGAACCACTGGGGGCTCATGTGCCCTCCAGGAAACATCTGACATCTAGAGAGAGTTGTGGCTGTCACAAGTGAGAGGGTACTACCGGCATCCAGGGGGTCAGAGCTAAACATCCTATGATGCACGAAGAGTCATCTGGTCCAAAATGTCAATCGTGCCAAGGTAGAGAAAATCTACACTAGCCACAGTGACAACCGAGCATTTCAGATGTGGCTATGTAACTGGGGTTCTAAATTTTTAATTTTATTTCATTTCAATTACTTTAATTCATTTTAAATTTGAGTTTTAGAACAAACAATTTTGAGGCTAAAACGAACAAGACTGGAGTTCAAATTTAAACAGCCACGTGCGTCTTGGACGGTGCAGCTACAGAGAACGTGAATAAGTAGAAAATAAAGGTCTTGTTTCCCACGTAGCTCCACTTAAAGGAACCAAGTATCTTCAAGGAAAAGAAAGATTCTGAGGCTTAGGATTGGGGGGAAGGAGCATAAATAAAGCATAAAAGGGAACGCCCACGCAGCTTGAGGACACATGCGCAGACACCACACAGGTGAGCCCAAGAGGAAATCGCAGGAAAAGCGCCCCTTCCGGGATCACGGGCAACTCACTCTTGCAGGGTCTCCACCCCCTTCTCCTTGTACTGCAGTTCTTGCTTCATCTGGGTCAGCTCTCGTTTTAATCTGGAAAGCTAAAGACAAATTACGTTGTTTTTTTTTTTTTTTTTCCAAAAAAAAGCTGTGGTGAAAATGACTTCTACAGTTGTTAGCACTGTCATCTAAGTTCCTGATCGGCTCACGAC
Source organism: Neomonachus schauinslandi (assembly GCF_002201575.2). Taxonomy (NCBI): domain Eukaryota; kingdom Metazoa; phylum Chordata; class Mammalia; order Carnivora; family Phocidae; genus Neomonachus; species Neomonachus schauinslandi. The sequence continues at coordinate 119,684,805 of NC_058419.1, forward strand.
CCACTGGATCATCTATCCTCTCCACGAATTTCCATCCTCGGGCATACACAGCAGCCATCCTGGAAGGAGTGTCTCCTTAGATACAAGAATCCCAGATCACTGACACGTTCCTGCCTCTGTGGAACCGGCAACTGCTTTCTTTCTCAAGGTAGTGATTTACACATTCCAATCAGCGAACTACGCCATACTCGTTTCATCTTCCCTCTGCTTACTACTTAGATCCCACACGTGAAGTGCTGTTGCTGAAAGCATGCTGTCCCACTAGGGAAAGTCAATCCCCTGAGTGCTTACTTCAACAGACTGAGCACCCACTGCAGGCCTGTGTCAAGACTCAGGGGCTGGACCTGGCGGCTCGCATGTTTCGTCAACGCCGCAGGTGTTTTTCTCAGGTGCGCTAGATCCTGAGAACCCCTGCACTGAGACACACCAGAAGAGGCGGCTTCGTTTCCAAGATGTCCCCCTTCCCACACAACCAAGATAAGGGACTGAGGGATGAAACGGGGTGGCACATAACGGATTCCGGTGTCACTGGGAAGGAGCATCAGAACCGTCTGGTCAAATGCCACTGCAGGAAGGATTTCCCTAGGAATACAGCAACCGGGGAAGACCGGCAGATTCCAAAGCTTCTGAGGGTCAAGGCTGCCATCCCACTAATAAAGGGAAGCAGTCCTTTGAGATCAGGGCCTAATGTCACCTAATCTTTCCAAACTGGGTGGGAGGAGTCTAGCTCTCTGAAAAACACAGAGGGATACAGGCGATTTTTTGTTAGATGGGCTGTGGTTTCAAAAAGAAACTTTCCCGGGCGCCCGGGTGGCTCAGTTGGTTAAGCAACTGCCTTCGGCTCAGGTCATGATCCTGGAGTCCCAGGATCGAGTCCCGCATCGGGCTCCCTGCTCGGCAGGGAGTCTGCTTCTCCCTCTGACCCTCCCCCCTCTCATGCTCTCTCTCTCATTCTCTCTCTCAAATAAATAATAGAAAATCTTAAAAAAAAAAACTTTCCCCCTCCTCTTAGAAAAAAGTGAAGAATAAAACCAAATGTAATGATAATCCACAAAACTGAAAATCTTAACCAAAATATGAGTGTTAGACACACTGACCACCATTAAGTGAACCATGATAAGCAATAGTACATAAAAATACATATGGGGCTTCTAGTTGTGAAAGCACTCATTTTACTCACCCTATCCCGACGACTTGCTATTTCTGCTTTAATTTGATATGGGTCGTACTTTGTATTTGCTGAATATCCAGAGAAGGCTAAACAGAAGGAAAATATTTTATTTTATAATGGATCCTTTAAAATAAGTAAATACACATAGACAGGAACTTCTAAAATCGATAATTAATTCTAAGTCTCCGATTTACAAGTTGGCACTGGCTCCTAAGGAATTAACATCTCACATCCTCAAATCTTGATGTTTGATTTCTTCGTGAGGCCTTTCTACGTGATTCCACACGAGAAAATAGATGGCTGTCGGTAAACCAAAACTCGACTGCAAAATTACTAGGGTTAAAAACCACAGATACACTCAGTGGGGTTGCAGGGGGTGAAGGTGCACGGCGTGTTGTGCTGCGTGTTTAGCTAGAACACACCACACAGCTAAGTGCTTCCTTCCACAGCGCAGCACGCGGGGCTCCAACTCCCGAAGAGCCACAGCGTGGTGAGTACGAACAGCCGGTACGTGGGGGTGAACGCGACGCGGAGGGCTGCCGAGCTGTGTGCCGAGCACAGCCAGCCAGACGGCAAGAGCCCTGCCAGCGATCCGGCAGCTCGAGCCCTTAGCGGCTGCTTGCCATCGCTACCGCCCTGCTCGCCTCCCTGCACTGCTTTTTCTTGACGCTTCTGTCTCCTCTCTCTTAGGCTGCGGAAGCCGTCCGCTTGTGTGCGGCACTGACGTGGTCTAGCCCTGCCCTAGCTGGTGGGGCGTTCCCCTGTCTTCATCTGCGGCCACCCCACGCTGGTGTGACCTGCCTCCGGGTCACTGACAGTAACTTCACGTGCTCAGAAGACCCATCTGCAGTGCCAGCATCTTTCCTTGACTCCTTTGATCTGGCTACTGAAGGGTGACTGTCATTCAGGTAACTAGGTGCCAACGGCTAGAAACTAGCTCAAAATAATTTCCTGCCTTTGTAACAGAGAGGATGGCTCAAAGTCATCAAGCGGCTTACACAGCAAGATTGTTTTAATAGCCTCAACTAGAACTACATCCGAAGTGAATTTGAGCAGTTCGGACAGCTCTTTAAAAACCAGTTCTATAAAGAACTTACTACTGAAGTCCCTATCAGTCAGAATTTCAAACCATTAGAATCTACTAGAAATAAATATCTGGAAGAGCTAAGCCTTTGCCAACTTTATCTCAAATGTTCTTATATTTAGAATTGTAATCTCTCGAAGACATGGAGTAAGATATTTTTAAAATAGAATTCTTTCTCAGATGAAGACTATTTACAAACCCTACAACTTCCATCTTGACAGACTCTTTGGCTTCATTTAAGATCAGTACTGAAAGCCACACCTTATACAAAGCCCTTAAGAGTCAGAAATCATTTCTGTAAAATCTCCACATTAAACTCCTGGGACTTAAAGCTTTCCCAGACCCGAGCCGAGGGGACTTCCACTTGGACCCAGATAAGAAGCCAATGAGCCCAGGGCTCGCGGACTCCTCACTTCCCTGTGTGTCACCCTGCATTTGAGGAAGACAATGCCCACAGTTATCACCTGGGATTGTTCCCATATGGGATAGAAAGGAACCCCATTACCCAAGTCCAGGGAAGTTAACTGCAATGTTAAACAGCAGTAACCAGGGTCTGAAATCGTCGCCACAAAACTCCTACGCAATTTCATAGGGAAAATTAGCAGAGAGACTTGAGATAACAGGATACAGTTTGAGAAACACACAGCAACCTGTCCCCCAGTTCTCCTTCCTAACTCACGGGACCCTGAGCTTGTTGGGGATGCACCTCTCCCCTGGGAGACTCGGCGTGTGCCCAGTCCTGGAGGGGGAGGGAGCCTGATAAGCCACGGCCTCACTGAGCTCCGAATCCAGCCCACTGCCGGAGGATTCAGTTAATGGGACAAGAGATGTCCTTTGTCCGGGTCCATGGGAGTCAGCCTTTTGTGTTACTTACAGCTGAAACCATCCTAAATGACAGAATAGGTTTTACTTATGTAGGTAGCATTCAAGGTTAGCTTTGCTACGGTCTCTAAAATTGTAAAATTCAAGGACTGGGAGGAGGGAAAAGGCAACTCAAGTACCTAAAACAGCAAGTGCATTTATCTTCAAATACTGAGGAGAGTTGTGAACACTGGCATAACTTTTAATAATATAATTGAACTTATAAAGACAAACTCTTAGTTCCTTACCTCTGCCAGTAAGTCCAACGTAACCCATCTCTGGAGTCCAAGGAATACCTCAGGACTCCAGGCTCCATTTTTAACGGCACACGCTCCACAACGTTTAAAAAAAAGAATTATCTTTCTCTGTTAAGACATGTCTCCAATCTCAAGGTTTATGATAAATATCAGACTCTCACCTCTAAAGCTTTCTTCTCTCTTGAAGACTTGAGTGGGCACTACTATTAAACAGCTTAAGGAGTCCACTCAGGCATATGGTAGTACTTTGGGGGATGTAAGAACAAGGTTACGGTCTACCTGGACCACAGCAACGTAAACTATTAGACCTTGCTATTAGAAGGTGCCTTTCACATTTATTTCATCTATTCTCATAAAATCTGTGTGAGAGTGGGGCGCCTGAGTGGCTCAGTTGGTTGGGCATCCGACTCTTGATTTTGCTCGGTCGTGATCTCGGGGTTGTGGGATTGAGCCCCACATCAGGCTCCGTGCTCAGCATGGAGCCTGCTTGGGATTCTGTCTCTCTCGCCCTCTGACTGTCCCACCCCACCCCCTGCCTGCGCTTGCTCACTCTCTGTCTCTCTAAAGTAAAATAAATCTCTTTTAACAAAATCTTTGTGAGAGACGATGATTACATTTCCCCACTTGACAGAGACTAAGTTTGTAGTGACTCGATCTGCATCAGTCAAAAAGGGACTTCTGTCTGACACTTGGGCTCCTGTGGGCCAGCTGCCCACGATTCTTCAATCAGATCAGCTCTCCCAGCGGGAGAATGCATGGCCCTCCAGCACTTAGATGCTGCAGACTCCAGTACTGACGTTGGATTTCGATTTTATGGCATACTGAAAAGGGAAAACACGTATGGTGCTGTGTCTGTCTGTCTCTGCCTCCCTGTTTCCCTGCTCCACACAGGCCTCCTCTGTGCTGTGAGAACCTGAGATCACCTGAGGGGACGACACGCTTCTCGGAAGACGTGCTCTGGGCAGACCGCTCCTTAGGACCAAGTGTGCACCTCCAGGCGTCAGCACTGTAGGGAGGTGCTCAAGGAAGCCAAGAGAACTCTGGCAGAAAGGACGGCAAGCCCTGACAGTTCCCATGCTGACAGGTACTAATTTACCAGAGCAGCGACAAAGGCACGCATGTAAATAACCCAGGCCAACAGAGGACATGACATTTGTTTTTTTAAAGGCACCATAAGCAAAGGAAGAAAAAAATCGAACAAGCCCACTCAGAGGTGACCTAGAGAAATAACACAGGATGCCACCAAATTCAAACCAAGCATTCTCTCAGAAATGTTCTCTAGGGCGGACTAGGGGATTATCTCTCAATAGACACGGATGCTCTGCAATCACCTTCAAGATTGAGTCTTACCAACTAATAACCTGTGAAAAACGCTGCGTGATCCATTTTTCTCCTGCCAGCTCCAACATGCTTGCATGAAGTAAAACAAAAGGTTGAACGGATGGACTGTGGCCATCATCCCAACCTAGACAGTAGAGGAGAAACCCTCTCCAGGATAACCAGTGGAAGACAGTCTTTGTGGGATGGGCTTAAAGCCTCAGAAAGAATGTTGGCAAAACTGCTAACTGATAAGGTCAAGCTTCACCACCACCTAACCCAGGAATTCAGGGTGGGTCAGCGCTTTCTCACGGGAGATTAGGCCAACTCTCCCAACCACCCAAAGATACTTTTGGTGCAGACTTCCGGTAGTTCCTAGGAGCTAGGATAACAAAGTCATATGCCTGCTGCTGGAAGGGACCATCACAAGTCAATCTAGACTACTGGATTCCCAACTCTGAGAATCACCTGGGATGCTTTACAAACAAATGTCTGGCCCCACCCAAAACCAATCAGATCAAAATCTCTGGGAGTGGGGCCCAGGCAGCAGCTTTTAAAAGCCCCTCAGGAGATTATACCCTGTAGCCAGGGTTCGGAGCTATTGGTGTAGACCAGGGGTTGGGAAACTTCTTCTGCAAAAGGCCGGACAGTAAATACTTTTGGTGTTGTGAGCCATATGGTCTCTGTCTCAACTCCTCAACTCTGCTGTTGTAGCTACTACAGACAATAGGTAAGTGAGTCGATGTGGATGTGTTCTAATAACACTTTATTTATAAACAGCCAGAGTGGACAAGAGTCAGCCCAAAGGCCACACATAATTTGCTGACCTGTGGATTAGACTATAATTTACCCTGCAAATGGTCATACACTTCAACCGAATGCATCCGGAAGCTAAAGTTTCTCAGGAAGACCGAACGATTAGCTCCAGAATAAAAGCTTCCAACATAACAAACGTATTCAGTGGGAAAGGCAAAGAGAAGAACACATTACAATGAAGAAAGCAGGGCATCTTCTTCTAGATGAGGAATCAATTCATTCTTCACCCAGAGAGAATTACGCTCACTGTATGAAATAAATGCATGCAACTGGAGACAAATTTTAAAGTAAATTTAAAAAAAGAAAAAGACCTCCCTCTTTCCACCGCTAGATATGAGCAATGTTAACAAGTTAATGAAGCAAAGTGTACAAAACAGTGACTTAATGCAAAGCAAATACAAATGTAACCACCCAAGTCAAGAAACACAAAGGTCTCCAATTGTCAGGTAGTACTTTCACTTTTCAATTTTTGTAGTGATCCTGAAGGCTGCAAGAAATTCTTTCACTACAACAATTTTAATAAAACTCCTTTGCCAGCAACACAACACAACACGTGAAGAAAGTAGGAAAAAACTACAACACGGAGCTGCAGAGAAGTAGCGGCTGAGCAGCTCCTGCCCCGCGCTCTACGGAGCATAAAATAGGCCTGGGTACCGAGCAGCCCCCAGAAATAAAGCAGAGTAGGGTTCTTAGTCTCACGGGGACATGTACGCTCAAATCCAGCCAGCATCTGAACCTGTTTTGCTCAGGGACAAAAAAAGGTCAAGGCTTGGATATTCTTAAGATACCAGATGGCCCAATATTGACACAAAATCTCTTCTCTCCAGTGAATGGAGTTTTATTCTGGTGATTTCCAGAACTCAGGGAGAAATCTGTGAAGGGTGTGGCAGAAATGCACCTCCCTTACTCCCACCCTCCTTCATACCCTTCTGCTCCAATATTAAAAATGGCTGTTTTAGTTAATTCCTCTGTTCACCATCATTGCCTTATTTTCCCCACCATCCGCCATTAGGGATAAATCGTGTCCCCAACATTTAGTATTTACCAACAGCAGGTGCTAAATAAGTATCTGTTGGAAACTAAATCCTACCATGGGCCACAAGAAAGCCAAGAAGCAGATGGTGCTCTGCCTTCCATTTGCCCCTTTTAGTGCTGCAAAATTGCCAGATGACTTGTCCATTTGTAATCGGTCTTTATTTCCAGATAACTTGAACAATGAGAGGGCAAGGTGTTTCAAAAAGCACGATTAGCTCTTTTGCGCTGCCTCTCCCATGTCTAGGAAACAGTACAAGGCACTGAAGGCCACGTACACAAACAGATCTCGGTTCAAGTCCAAGCTCTACCATTTACTGGCTATGTAAACTTGAAGAAGTAACTTAGCCTTCCCAGTATCGTTTCTCATGTGTACAACAAAGACAGCGTCATGTACCTCAGAATGTTGCAATCCCAACAATGCAGAGATAATAACACTAGCCCACTGAATACTGGCTCTTTTCCCTTCAAGTCATTGCCGATGAAGGAAGTAATGAGAAGTAAGTCCAGATGTTATTCTGTTCCCAGTACGAGAGCACGGAGACGCCTCCCTGCTTTAGACGACTAGCCCTGACAGCAATCTGGGCTGTGTGAGACCGGCGTGGCCAGAGAGAATTCCTTTGAGTCATCTAAAAGAGTTTTCCTCATCGTAATTGGTAGTTCAGGTTAAATGGCAAGCTGGAAAGAACTTCGTTAGAACCCCAGAGACAGCAGCAACCTGGTAAAGCACTTAGATTAAGTCCTAGATTCCATTCCGAGTCTTTTCCCAGATGAGCCGAGAGGCCCTGGCAAAATCCACTGGCATCTCCAGCCCTTCATGAAAACAGGCAGGCCCAATGTGGCCCCCGAGGCCACTTCCACAAGTGGATGCAGAGACCGCGTCTACATAGACACTTCTAGCAGGTCGGGATTCTGATGAGCGTGTCAGAATCTCAAGTCAACACTACAGAGTCATCTGCTTCCTCTACTAAAGGTTTCCTCATGCACCACTCAGGACAGCATCTTGAGTATTGTTTTTTTACTGGGCAGTCATTAAATTCTACGGAGCACAGGAAGGAATATAACTGAGTGCAATTCCCTACTTGCCCAAATGTCAAGGGAGAGAAAAGCCCATGGAAATACAAACACTGATGCTGAGGGATGTCCCAGCATTAAAGGACTACAAGTTCTCAGTGCTCTTCATCTGCGTGCTCAGCTTTGCCCTGGGACTCCTCCTCTCTTGCTTCCCCCAGGGCTGGGTGTGGAATCCAACGGGGTGCTCGATGGTCATCCTAACCCTGCATCCGCAAGGGCTCAGGTCCCCAGCCCCCACCTTCACTGCAGCCAAAGTCTTGGAGGCATGGGTAGTAGGCAATCTTCCCTTGAGGCAATTTGTCTTTTTCAATCACTGGCAAGAAACTTCCTGCCAAATTTTTCTGATATGTCTTTCTCCCATTCCATTCTTATTAGAAGAACTGACTGGAGAGCCTTTGGAGACTTAACCAAACCCAACTAGGGGACAGATAAGGTCCCTAAAGGCTACTGGGAAGAAACATTCTATTAGGTTGAATCATATGAGACTGCCAATATTCAGCCCTTTTTAAGCTACAAAAACAACAACTTCATATGGTTCAACCTAGCTTCTGTCAAGTCACTTTTCTAAAAGGCTTCAAATCGCTAACCCTACGCTCTCAGAAACAGTTATAAGCCTCCGCTGCAGCTAGGTGTGACCTCGGAAGTACGAAGTCCATGGGCTTCTAACGCTATGAGGCCACTGAGAGAGACCATATGCTGGGCCATAAGTCATCTCAGTAGAATCCCAAAGACTGAAATCTTACATGTGTAGTTTCTGACCACAATGGGATTCAATTAGAAATCAACAACATGACATCTTTAACAAGTGTCAATAACTGACTTTTAAAGAACCCCGGGTCAAAAAAGAAACTACAAAGGACATGAGAAACCATTCTGAAATGACTGAAAAAATACCAACATTTGTGGCATGTAGTTAAAGTTGCACTTAATGAAGAATTCATACCTTTAGAGGTCATGTGAGAAAGTAAGAAAGCTCTCAAATCAATGATCTAAGTTTCTACTTTAGGAAGCTAGGAAAGGAAGAACAGAGTAAAGCCAAACTAAGAAGCAGGAAGAAAATAATAAAGAAGAGAAATCAATAAAATAGAAATGGACAAGAAACAGGAAAAGAAAAAAAAAAAAACCCAAAAGCCAGTTTATTGTAAAGATAAATACAATCAATAAAAGTTTAGCTACACTGATTTGAAAAAAAAAAGACACAAATTATTAGTATCAGGAATGAAAGGACACCACTTTGGAGTGTCTAGATATTAAGAAAATGGTAAGGGAATTCTACAAACAGCTTTATAAACTTGACAACTTAGGTCAGCAGTTGGCAAATTCCCTGCAGGCCGAATCAAGCTTGTTACCTGTGTTTACACTTTTCTCAGAGCAAGCCACACACATTGGTTTATGTATTGTCCCTAGCTGCCTTTGCACAATAAAGACAGGTTGAGTAGTTGCAACGGAGACCATATGGCCCACAAAGCCTAAAGTATTTACTATCTAACCCTTGATAAAAAAAAAGTTTATTGACTTTTAGATTAGATGAAATAGACAAATTCTTTGAAACACATAAATACCACAATTGATTCAAGAAGAAACAGAACATCTGAATAGCCTTGTATCTATTAAAGATACTGAATTTATAGTTACAAACATTCCCACAATGAACTCAGGTCCAGATGGCTTTTCTGGTGAATTCTATCACGTTCCATCAAATACCAATCCCACACAAACTCTTTCTGAGAAGAGAAGAGGAGGGAACGCTTCCCATTTCATTCTGTGAGGCCTGATACCAAAATCAGAGGAAGACATTATAAAAAAAGAAACTCTGGAGATAAGAAACCTGCCTCTAAAAATTAGCACTGGGCTGACCACTGCATTCTGACAGATAGTTAAAACAAAAGCCAAAAACCAAAAAAAATCTCGTAGATAACAATATTTGAAGAACAAGAGATAAGACGACCTGGAAACAACCGTTAAACCCGAGTCCTGACCTTCTCTCAGGGAGTGCGATGCAGACCTCTCTTCAATTCCTGTTACAGAGCGGACACCCCACCCCTCTCCTCCCCACAGCTTGTGAGGCCTATTCACCTTCCACAGCAGTTGCAGTAAGAAAGACCTCTGGCCCCCTGGCCTTAACTCCATTCTGACTTACAACCCAGAATAAAGCTCTGACCGTGTCTTTAACACTCAAGGCTGTGTCACCAGAGCCAAATGCCCGGCAACGTGGCAGTCATGTCACGGGTAAGGCCCTCCATGTCTCAGCCCTTAGCAGCAGCACTTCCACACGTTCTTCCCAAGCTCACTGGCACCCATAACACTCCCGGCCCTGTGCACCTGTGATGGGCTGTTCGGTCTGGCAACTCTTGTTGGGAGGGGACAGGCTCCAGCGATGACTGACTGTGTCAGTAAAAACATGCTTTGGGTTCTGAGACTGGACCGGGTTCCTTGAACACCTGAGCATCTGCTGAGTACTAATGAAATAAGGGCCCACGTCCAGCAGCCTCGAAAACTAAGAGGGATTCCCTCTGAGAACATCAGTGTGCGTCCGTCTCACTGAGGGTGGGGGAAGAGCATCCCCCCGACCCCCTGGGCTACACTGAGTTCCTCCACCTTCAGCGGACTGCCCCACAAAGGACTCTACAAAGAAACAAGTGCTCGACATGGGCGACGGCTCCCGAATCTCTCCAGGCAGGAGGCAGGATCACCGAAACCGCTGTGTGACTTTCCCAAGGTGATCTATTCACGGCAGAGATCTCTGGGGGAAGCCCCTTTCCGCACTGACAAACACGACATGTGAGGTGGTTTCATGTCGCTACCGGAAACTCGCCTATTTTCTCCCTTCCCCACCCGGACGGAAGGTCTTGGGGGCAGGGACCTCTGCGTTCCTGGGCTCCGCCGTATCCCGGGCCCGGGCACAAGGCAGGCACTTGAGAAACCGTCGCTAAGCAGTGGCTGCAGGCTATGCCTGACTCCAGAGCACGACACTGACTCCCTAACAGGATGCGCTGAGGAACTCTAGGAAGCGGGCTTGCCCGAGTCAAGTTCGGGGTCTGCGGGTAACCTAGTGCAGAGGGGGCTTCTCAAGTCACGCACGTGA
>NC_058419.1:119715501-119718524 GCF_002201575.2 Neomonachus schauinslandi
TCCAAAGAGGAACCAGAAAAGCAGGCATTCCAAAATACACACACAGAAAGCAGACCCATGACTTTGAGGGACTGGAAGAGGAAAGAGGCACATGAACAATGGGAGATGGGAATATTCGAAAACCAACTCAGTGATGCTCACACAGCTGTATACACTTACTAAAACGCATCGCACGACACTGATATGGGTGAAGTTTGTGGTATATAAATTACACCTCACTAAAGGTCATTTACAGTGGGAAGAAAAAACTTCGGGATTCTGAGTCCTATGAAACACTCTGGAAACACTTCACTGTCATCTCACCTTAAGTTGTCACACGCATCTGGCACTTCTGATCCACAAATTCCAAGTTATGGCTCATCAATGTCCCGGAACGTCCTCCAAATGGCTGGACACATGCTGACACATTCTCTAAGCTAATCATTTCCGATCCTCTGCACGCGTTCGTCACATGACTCCGGATCGGGCACTCATGCCATAGTCATGACCCAGTAGCGAGCGGTGAAGTCCACTGAGTAGGTCCCAATCAGTGTTTTAGTTTAAAAAGAAAATAGGAAAGCACATGACACCTCGTGGGGGTGGCATGGTACGTGCTATGCTCTAAGACTTTTCTCTTGGTTGTGCGGGTGCTACAAAACAGTGCCCTGCCTTTCTGCAGCAGTTGGCAGGGCCTGGAAAGGCAATGCTCCGGGACACACCTCAAGGCGAGTGAAGCCAGTCGTACATGAAGCACTTGGGGGGTAGGGCACCGCTTACCTCCTTGCGCATCTTGCAGACCCAACTGAAAGTGTGCAGCCACACCCACCAGCCCCGGGGCCAACCCACACGGTGCACTCTGGCCACAGAGGCAGAACCTCCTTTAATCAGCACAATTTTAAGAGATGAGTCCATTATCATCACCCCCATTTCACCTAGAGGAAACTGAACTCAGGGGTGTGCACCTAAGACGTGGCCAGACCAGTCCCAGCCCTGGGAAGAAGCCCTTGAGGGTCACCAGCTGGCTCCCTGCACGCCCACTGGGCTTGGAGGGATTCCAAGCAAAAACGGAAGGGCTCCAAGAATACGCTCAGGGGCAGGTGCGCAGATCTGAGCCGATCAGGCAGCAACTACCATTGCTGGGGAAAATGCTAGAAATAAAGATGCCGTCAGAATAGAGGTATGCCTCCTTTCACTGCACTTTGCGAATACTGTGTTTTTTATAGATTGAAGGTTTGTGGCAACCCTGCACAGAGTAAGTCTGTTGGCACATTTTTTCTAACAGTATTTGCTCACTTCACGCCTCTGTCACATTTTGGTAATTCTCGCAATATTTCCAACTTTTTCATTATTGTATTTGTTACCGTGATCTGTGATCCGTGATCACAACTCACTGAAGGCTCAGATGATGGCTAGCATTTTTTAGCAATAAAGTATATTATAGTTAAGGTATGTACACTGTTTTTTAGACATCATACTACTGCACACTTAAGAGACTACAGTGTAGTGTAAATATGACTTTTATATGCACTGAGAAACCAGGAAGTTCATTTGGCTCACTTTATTAGTGATAATCGCTTTACTGCAGTGTTCTGGAACCCAACCCAAGGTGTGCCTGTAAACATATATGCACCACAGTCCACTTCGAAATAATTTTTATCTCCCTTACTCTCCTGACAAACTTCTAGTGATGAAGACTCTGATGGGAGTACAGCTTTGGAAGTGAATGACCACCTTATTTTTAATATGGACAAAAGGCTAAAGGACGGAACTTACTCCTTTAAAAACAAAATGTAGTGTCACAGAAGCTTGATGCTTACCTTAGTACCAAACACAACTGACAGGAAGGGATGTTTAAAAGCCAAAAGAGGAGGTTTTAGGGAAGGATTTGGGGGGAAAAAAAAGAAATAGTAACAATTGACGGAAGAAGTAAATTCAACCGAAATGGGAGACGAAAACCTCACAGGCCGAGCAGAGCTGGGAGGCCCAACAATAACATTCTTTAGAAATAGCATCACAGGGGGAGGCGACCAGGGAGGGTCCTGGCCCTCAGTTCAGACAAGCAGCACACAGTGGTGACATCACAGTCCTCTGGGCTCTGTGATCTCAATTTCAGCTTTGCAAATAGTGCCCACATCAAGCTCACCCCTTTGCATTGTTCCCAGTTGCAAAGGTCCTGCGCCAGGCTTTTAAGAATAAAAGGATTTTATCGTGCATCCTTTTTTGCACTAATTACCTCTCCCCCCACCCAAACCAGCCAACTTTTCTGCAATCTGTTTTCTTTTTGGCATGAGAATTCCATTCTTTTTCTAAATGCATCTTTGCATATATCACCAACTGAATCCAAGAACAAAAGCAAAGGGGAAAATGCCTGAACATCTAAGACATTCAGTCATCCATCAAGCTCCTATGAAGAAACACAGGCCAGGTGAGGCTGCGGGGAATAGTTAAGTTCTCAGGGACGGTGGGTCTTTCAGGTCTTGGAGCTCCTTGGGAATCTGAGATAAGCAAGCCATTGATCTCCTCCCTAGAAAAATGTGCCTACATAGACACCCAGAACGCAGCCCTCAGATGTATGCAAAATGTTGCCAGTCCAGGCAGTCTAGTTTCAGGATCCCTGTTCCCAAGGCTCCCCACCCACGGGGAAGAGGCACCAGGTAGAGAGTGCAGCTCCTGGGGGAAGGGCGGATTCACCAGCCAGCGGTAGGTTCAAAGCCGGAGAGAGGAGCACCGTAGGCGGCTTCTGACCTACCCGGGGAGGGCACAGGAGGCTGCTAGAGCCACGGAGGCCGGTGCCAGACGAACTGGGGACCTGCCCTGGCCCCCGGCAGATGGAGCAAGGGCGGGTGTGGCGAACGGAAGCCTCCCCAAGAAGGCGCGGGCCGGCCTGACAAAGCAGGGCTGCGGTCTGTAGGCGGTGCCAAGTCAGGAGGAGTGGAGGTGGGGGCACGCAGGCCGTCATCAGATCAGCTGTGTGGAAAGATCCCTTGGGCTGCAGAGAACGTGGACCGCAGGTGGAGGGCCCGGAGGGGTGGGCAGAAAACGAT
>NC_058419.1:119718624-119726641 GCF_002201575.2 Neomonachus schauinslandi
CTCCAAAGAGGCGGGAACAGGTCGCTGCTGCCCTGAGAGCAGGAGTCCCCGAGCTGGGGTCAGGACGGCCTGTACCGGAAGAGGCTACCCCCTAAACAGCAGGTGCTGCAGTCGGGAATCTGTCATTTTGCTCAATTTCGAGTTGCAAGAATTGTTAAAAAAAAAAAAAAGTGCTCAGAGCAGGACTGTGAGCAACAAGACTTGAGCAGCCCCATGAAATGGCTTCATTGTGAGCCCCAAATTCTCTCCGTCAGAATGGAACAGAAGCTCAAGTTTCCCACCTGGAAGCACAGAGTAAATATGCCACGTTATAACAATTACTTGAGATGTGACTCCACTTGGACCCGAGCCAGGGCACGTCACCCCAAGCTCGCCAGCTCCAGTGCCTCTTCCTCGCATGCCCCTGCCACCCTGGCTGAAACCTCTGCCCTCTAATGCCTCCAGAAGACCCTTCATGTCCACAAGTACGAGCGCAGGGACGCGCGCGCCGGCCCGGGGAGCCCTGGGCGAGCCCCTCCAGCTGGGCGCACTCAGTTCCCTCGGAGGACACACTCCGGGCCCGCTCCAAAGCTTCCTCCCAGCTTTAAAACCACCACCAGGAAGCCTGCGGAATCGTCCCTTCGGCCCTGCCAACAACAGGGACAGCAGCGGCGGTGCCCTGGGCTCGTCTCTGGGTGGACGCATGTCCCCACGTGGGGCACTGGCCGGGAGAGCTGGGCAGGACTGGCCACTTACACAAAAGCACAGCAGCCGGCTGTCTTCAAAACAGGAAGCAATGCTTAGAACAAGTAACCGGCTCTTTCTCTGAAAGACACTTGTTCTGTCAAACCTGTCGATGCACATCTCCAAGACCGGGCCACGAGCACCTGGAGCCTGAGCCCATCGCGGAGGTCAGTACTGCGGGCGAAGAGCACAGTTAAGGTAAATCGGGCCGGCTTAATCACACGCGAAGAACAGCCGGGGGGCCCTCGGAGCCCCAGAACACTGCCTACCAGGACCGGACAGCGGGTTCCTTTTGCTGAAACAAACCTTGTGTGCCTGAGGTCCGCTTCGTGGTCTCAGAGGGGACACGAATTATTCTCAGGACCAGAAACCAAGGAAGACAGGAAGACCAAGGGGCTTTCAGACATTATGGCCCGACAATCCAATCGCAGAGAATGAGACTGCAGGGACACAGGCCTTCGGGTCTCTGTCATCCTCCCCAAAACCAGCCCAATGCTCTAAACCTGAAATGACCTTAACTCATCTTCTCACTCCAAGCATCGGTAGCCCCCTTTCCCTGGAGAGGCTACCTCACCACAAGCCCAGGCAACCTTGCTCCCAACACTCTGCTCTGTTCTGAATCCTCATTGAAGGGCAAGTGTCTTCAGACGCCCCCATTAGTCTGTGTACACCACAAAGTCAAGCATCATAGGGGTCTTGCCTTCCCAGTACCTAGCACAGACCCTGGCCCTATAGCAGGAGTGCACTGTGCTCAGATGGATGAAGGGAGAGAGGGAAAGCTGGAGGGATGGAATGAAGGATGGACAAAGAAATGGAGGGAGGGATGGAGAGATGGATAAATAGTTGGATGGGGGTCAATGGAAGCACTGGGATGGGATGGATGGATGGAAAAACAGATGGATGGATAGAGGGATGGATGCATAGAAAAGCATGAACAAAAGGATGGATGGGGGTGGAGGCACAGATGAGTGGACAGACGAATGGAAGGAGGAAGAAAGGGAGGGGTGGACAGATGAAGAACCCGTCTATATAGGCCAGTGGGGTTGGAAAGATCTTGAAAAGGAGGAAGTGAATAGTATGAGTTAAGAGGAACTGTAAGCCAGAATTCCCAAACCAGGTCCATCAGGATTTATAGGCAAACACACTGCAGGCAGGCTTAGGAGGCCAGAGGGCAGCCCAGTTCCTTCATATCTTAATCAGGCTTTATTTCTTTAGATTGCTTCCCTAACCAGGAGGCTGGAACATAAGGAAAGGGGGAGCCGAACTCAACAGTAACCACACACCGACCACAGAGAAGTTGCCTCAAAACTTGTTATTGATTTGATTTTCAGCCGGGCCACATTGAGAAAGGGTGGGTTATTTGGGGTGCCAGAGAGAGGTTTTCCTGCACTGTCCACTGTGGCAGCCACGAGCCGCACATGGCTATTTAGTATTAAATAAATTAAAATTAAATAAAATTAGAACTTCATCCTTCAGTTGTACTAGCCACATTTTAAGTCCTCAAGAACCACAGGTGACCAGTGGCTATGATCCCGGACAGGGCAGATGCTGACCACTTCCATCATCACGGAATGTTCTATCAGCACTGCTCGGGTCAAAGGGCAGTGGGAAGACACCGCTCTCTCAGGGGAAGGAGACTGGGTAAAACAAGGGAGTAGAGAAAGGCAGCAAACAATAGTTTGCTGAAATATTTTTTCCGAGCAGCATATATTCTAAGGTTCAAAATCTTAAAATCCGTTGACACTCTTTGCTTCGCTAATCGAAGCAAATCGTTGCTAGCATAACGGCTCTCAGCCAGGAGCCATTTTTGCCTCCCAGGGACACCGGGCAGTGTCTGGAGACATTCTGGGTTGTCACAACTGTGCAGGGGACGTTCTACTGGCATGGACTGGGCAGAGGCCAGGGACGCTGCTGAACATCCTACAATGTACCGGACAGCCGCCCCCACAAAGAGTGACCCAGCCCGTCATGTCAATAGTACCACCTATGAAAATTACCTGAAATATGTGAAGAGCTTAATGTATAAAGAGGTGCTTCGCAGTACTGTGTACAGTAACAGGAAAAAAGGAAACAAGCCAAATGGCCAACAATAAGGACAGGACCCAATAAATTACTGCACACCAGCAATCATTCAGGAGTTATTCACTGAGTACCTACTACATACCAGAGTTTGCTTAGGCGCCATGGATGGAGGGAGCAAAAACCAAAACAGAATTCCTGTCCCTGTGAGGGTCTACCTGGGATAATTTTAAAGTGTGTTTAATAACACATTGTAATAGGGGCGCCTGGGTGGCTCAGTCAGTTAAGCACCAATCCCTCCAGCTTTCCCTCTCTCCCATAGTCTCAGGATCCTGGGATCGAGCCCCACATCGGGCTCCACGCTCAGCGGGGAGTCTGCTTGAGGATTCCCTCTTTTCCTCTCCCTCTGCCCCTCCCCCAGCTCGCATGCACGCGCACTCTCTCTCTCAAATAAATACATCTTAAAAAAAAAATTAACACACTGTAGTAACTTGGAAATGCTCTGGTTATTGTTCAGGGAGAAAGAGCGGCTATAAAATTAGTTAATATATGATCACGTTTTGGTCCCTTTGTTTACGAAAAGAAAAAACACTAGAGAAGACACCCGAGCACAGCAGTATTTGTAGGGAGAGGGCTGGAATGAATTATGGTGCATTTATACAAATAAATCATCTTTTTAAAGGGAGAGTTTACCCAGAATCCCACATAGCCCTGTCTCCCCTCCTCTTCCCATGATCCTTCCAGACAAGTGTGGCCACCAGAGTGCACTCCTCTCCGGTTCCCGCTCCTCTGGCTAGGACAAGGGCAAGCCAGGCAGTGAGAGCTGGAAGCCCACTGACTGCAAAGCCCCTGGGGGCCAACTGGGCCTGCAGACGTGCTCTGTCTGGTTTGCAGCACCAGCCCTCAGAGTGTTTTACCAAAACCCCCTCGGGTTGCCAACATTTAAACTCAGAAGATCTCATTTCAAACACCTGAATTTCTAACTTCTCAAACATCAAAGAACTGGCACACGGGGATCATAGTGCCCAAAGACAAAAGATGACTAAAGCCAATGAGGGCCATCCCCGTTGAAGGGACCACTCGCTAGCTTGCCACAGTCCCCACCACTCGTTGTCACCTCCGACATCTGGCCATTTGGTTGGGATCCCAGCCCTGGTGGGCGTTTGCATCTGTAATCACTGCACCAAGGTGAGGCGCAAAGGTGGGAAAACCCTCTCCGGAGAACAGCCGGGCAAACAGGGCATGCACGAGGGGCTCCCACCAAGCAGAGGCAGACACAGAGCTGGGCAGAGATGATGTTCACCATCTCAGGCATGTAACCTTGGCTAAGGATGAGAGAGCCTGGGGACCCCACACCCTAGGACAAGCTGTGTGAGACTGTAAAGGGCTATTCGTTTGTTTAAATATTCACTGCAGAAAAGCTATTTGAGATGCTAGGTGCCAGGAGTTACCTCAAGGACTTCATCTCAGCCGGGAGCAAATAAATAACAAACGGCCACAAACTGACAAATTCCCTCGATGCTGGGGGCACAGAGTGCTCCGGAAACTTAGAGGAGGAAGCGATTCAACATGAACATAAATTATTTTTATGGTCAGCAGAACATCAAATCCTTATCCCCCTCTCAGTGCTCCAAAACAATAATACAATAGCATCTGTAGCTCTTCTACCTTTCTTTCCCTTTTACAAACCTCAATGTTTCCGGTTTCCAAGATCAAGGCTTAGCAGCCCAAGTTTCATAGAGGGGTTGAAATCATCAACGAATACTCCCTCGTGACTGTGAACAAGAGGGAGCCCGTGAAAAAGTGGATCTGCACCCTGGCTGCAACTGGAATCATCGAGGACATTTGGATTTACCCAAGAAGTTGGAGTTAATTGACTTGTGGTAGAGCACGAGGAACAACAGCTTTTAGATGCTCTTTAGATCACCGGGGCGTGAAGTCTGGGTTGGGACCCTCGTGGAAGTGACGCAGAAGTGACGCTCAAAGGCATGCGGTCCTCCACCCGCTGCGTGTGTACTGTCTCCACGGAGAGGGAAGACAGGAAGCGAGCAGGGTCAGGAAGCCTACCCGGGGAGTGGGTGATCAGTGATTTTCACAAGCATCTGCTTTTTGAACTGAGAATTCCACCTTGAATACTGAAGATACCTTTCGAACTGTAATCAAATAATTATTTCTTCACCCACCCGGAGCATGGCATTGCCACACTTGTCGAGCAGGAAAAGCTCGAGCAGACCGATGAGGGCAAGCCCCCGACAGCATACAGTCTGGCAAAAAGGAAAGAAAGGAAAGCACCAGCCAAATACGTGGGCTCCCTACGTTTCATGAGGATAGGCTTCTGCACGGAGTCCACAGTGAAATGCAGTGCTTACCCCAGGCCCAGCTTCTCCTTTTTCCACAGGAAGACAGTAGTTTTAAAAGAGTCACTGAAGTTTAACACTGGTACAGAGAGCACATGCTAATAAGCAGGAGATGTATGGCTGACCAGGCGATTATTCAAAACAGATTTCGTTGCCTTCTTCCTCTAAGGTTGAACGTGATGCAGCACATAAGGATCCTATAAAAACTGCCCAGCAAAACTACCTGGTGCCCTAACTTGGAATTTAATAAAACACATGCAGTTCCATGGCACCGAATCCCTGTGAGGCGATCTTTTTCTTTTCCTTTCCCGCCCATCAAAATCGTATTCTTAGGAGTCCCTCTGTGGTTCCCAAAGTTTGTATGGAAATAAGTCATTTCAGACCAACTGGAGACATGGGAGGAGCAGGGCAGGGGGCAGCCTGGAGCGGAAGGTACAGGAAGGAAGAACCACGCCCACAGAACATGGCAGGCTCTCAGCTCCTAGGAACCCAGGAACGAGAAGGGACCCACCAGGGTGACAAAGGGTGCCGCAGGACACACTGGCAGATCAGCAGGAACTATCTTCTCTTAAGAGATTCCTATGGGGGCGCCTGGGTGGCTCAGTCGTTAAGCGTCTGCCTTCGGCTCGGGTCATGATCCCGGGGTCCTGGGATCAAGCCCCGCATCGGGCTCCCTGCTCCGCGGAGAGCCTGCTTCTCCCTCTCCCACTCCCCCTGCTTGTGTTCCCTCTCTCACTGTCTCTCTCTCTGTCAAATAAATAAAATCTTTAAAAAAAAAAAAAAAAAGAGATTCCTATGAAGCAGAGCCCTGGGGGTCCTGCCCTCTCCACCCACGCCCAGCTTCCTATCAGATCAGATGAGAACTTCTTTCACTAGAAAGTTCCACCAACTGGCCCAGAACCATCACACCTTCTCGGTTTTGAGCCAAGCCTCCAGTCATCCTTTGGAATTAAGGGTACACAAGGTAGCGGGAAAACGGGTGGATAGTGTATTCCTTTAGAGTGGAAACAACATTCCACATTAATATGATTAAAAGGATGTTTCAAGGAAGCACCAACAGTCCTCTGTCCATCAGAAGAAACTGAAAAGAAATACTAAGTGCCCAGCTCCACAGCCTACATGCAAATGCTGAGGTGCCCTGCCCCCTGGCACAGAAGAAACAGGCAGACGAAATGTAACCTCCTGAGAGGCCAAACAACATGGCAAGTCTTGGTGCTGGTACTTCAGGAGGGCCAGGCCATCCTGCAACGTGTGAGCATGATGAAGGGCAGCCTACTACACATTTAACAAATGCCCTACACAGAACATTCTGGAGAAGGGGGAACAGGGAGCTGATGCTGGCTGATTCTCTATGGAACTGCTGGATTCTCTGTTTTAATGACACCTGTCCATTTGGTCAGGTCATCAGTCACCTCTAACTACTGCTTTGTCATGTAGTTATTTGCTTTTTGGGGAGGAGGAGCTTATCAGAACCCCAGGGTAGCTTGAGGGAAGGGGTCTGCATTTTGGAGGGGTTTTGTTGGTTGGTTTTTAGAAAGCTTTCTTGGAATCTTGTAAGATGCCTCAAGAATCACTGGTCCAGATCTGTGGTTCTCGAGCATGGCTGCTAATCAAACCCACCAGAACTTTTAAGAAAAAATGGACACCAGTTGCAAATTGTCATGTCTGCTAAGGGTCCAGTATCCAGAATGTAGAAACAAATTGTCAAATTTAACAACAAAAAGGCAAACAACCCAATGTAAAAACAGGCAAGAGGCTTGAACAGATATTTCTCCAAGGTATACAAATGGCCAACAAGCACATGAAAAGATACTATCATTAATCATCACGTAAATGCACATCAAAACCACACTAGGGGGCGCCTGGGTGGCTCAGCCGGTTAAGCGGCTGCCTTCCGCTCAGGTCATGATCCCGGGGTCCTGGGATCGAGCCCCGAGCCCTCATCGCATCCGGCTCCCTACTCAGCAGGGAGTCTGCATCTCCCTCTCTCTCTGCCTGCCACTCCCCCTGCTTGTGCTCTCTGTCAAATAAATAAATAAAATCTTAAAAAAAAACACAAAAAACACAATAGATACCACTGCATTCCCACCCCCGACCAGGATGGCCATTTTTTAAAAAAGCAAACAAAAAACAGAAAACAACAAGAACTGAAGTGGACGTGGAGACACCGGAACCCTCCTACACTGCTGGTAGGAATGGAAAATGGTTCGGTGGCTCCTCAGAAAGTTAAACACAGAATTACCATACGACCCAGCAAATCCAATCCCAGGTACGTGATCAACGATACTGAAAGCAGGCGTTCAAACAGATACGTGTAGTGTGTGTTCACAGCAGCCCTATTCACAACAGCCAAACGGTGGAAACAACTCAAATGTCCATCCTCGAATGAAGGGATAGACACGATGTGCTCCTTCCGTACAGTGAAATGGTACGCGGCCATAAAAAGGAACGAAGCCCCCACACGTGCTACAAAACGGATGAACCTTGAAAACAGCCCGCTAGACGCCGAAGACCATATATTCTGTGATCCCATTTCTATGCAATGGCCAGAATTGGCAAACAATAGAGGCAGAAAGCAGCCAGAAAGGAGGGAGGAATAGGGAGTGACTGCTTAATGGGTACAAGGTTTTCTTTTTGGTGGTGAAAATATCTTGGAACTAGATAGATATAGTGGTTGCACAACACTGTGAATGTACTAAATGCCACAGACTTAACTATTTAAAATGGTTAATGGTTAATTTCATGTTATGTGAATTTTACCTCAGTCTTTCAAAATGGGAGAAAAATGGGTAAGGGGACTTCCTGGGCCCTGCTGATCAGAATCTCCTAAGGGGGGGGGGGGGCGCCTGGGTGGCCCAGTCGTTAAGGGGCCTCCTTCGGCTCCGGGCAATGACCCCCGGGCCCCGGGATCGCCCCCC
>NC_058419.1:119726741-119745988 GCF_002201575.2 Neomonachus schauinslandi
GGGGGGGGGGGGGGGGGGGGCGCCTGGGTGGCTCAGTCGTTAAGTGTCTGCCTTCGGCTCGGGTCATGATCCCAGGGTCCTGGGATCGAGCCCCGCATCGGGCTCTCTGCTCGGCGGGAAGCCTGCTTCTCCCTCTTCCATTCCCCCCTGCTTGTGTTCCCTCTCTCGCTGTGTCTCTCTCTGTCAAATAAATAAATAAATAAAATCTTTAAAAAAAAAAAAAGAATCTCCTAAGGGGGGGGCCCGTGTGTGTGTGTGTGTGTGTGTGTGTGTGTAAATGCCAATATACACAAATATACAGCTCCTCAGGTTAATCTGGCATCTAGGATTGAAAAGCACCAGGCTGGGGCGCCTGGGTGGCTCAGTCGTTAAGCGTCTGCCTTCGGCTCGGGTCATGATCCCAGGGTCCTGGGATCGAGCCCCGCATCGGGCTCCCTGCTCCGCAGGAAGCCTGCTTCTCCCTCTCCCACTCTCCCTGCTTGTGTTCCCTCTCTCACTGTGTCTCTGTCAAATAAATAAAATCTTTAAAAAAAAAAAAAAGAAAAGAAAAGCACCAGGTTAGGACACTGGATATGTATATGTACAACTCTAAATTAACACAGAAATGAGAGAATTTCTGTGGCTAAGACCACAGGGTTTTACCTGATGTTACACTCATCATGGGTAAAGAGTATGACATGCTGTCCCTCCATCCCTCTGGAAAAAAAATAAAATCAATGCATTTTTTAAAATATAAATAGATATGTAACACTTGGAAATAAAAAGCGGTGACAAAATCACAGCTACGAGGCACTCGAGAGCAACATAACCAGGACAATGTGTGGATTCAAAACCAGGCCCCCAGAACGATGGGAGGACCCAGAGTTTAGTCTGCGTAGACGAACGCAAACAAGAGAGGTGTCCTTGATAAGCACCGAGCATGGTGTGCTCATTATGAACACGAAGTAAGGGCAAATGTTAATGGCTCTCTTGGGAAGCAACTAAGACCCAAGGGGGTAGGAGAGCCTGAAGCTGCGGCCTGGGCCAGCCCCACGAAAGACTGCTCTCACCCTGAGCCGGCTAACCATCCGTGGCTGGAGATGGCGCCTGCCAGAAAAGGACATGGCCCCCTGACTGTCGATGGCAACACGCAGTCTGAGATTCCGGAGGAAACCTGAGGAGCCGCCTGGAAACAGAACGATGCCTGTGGCTTCAAGCCTAGGCTGCTCCAGTCCTGTGCACTGTAGGTATTTCAGAAATCTCGTTTTACTAATACAGATCGGAGATGGTGAGACACTGTTTTATTACACAACTCCACTAGCATGGAGGTACTTACCATGAGGGACCACTGCACAGAGTATTCATTTGCTCCTTTATAAAGAAACTGCACTGCAACTGACACTTTCTCCAGCACTTTCTTTTCCTTACTTCTGGAGAGTTCTGACTTTGATCCTATCTTTCTAGCAAGTACAAGACCTAATTATCAAAAGAGCGATGGCCTGAAGGTCACACTTCTGTTTCACCTTTACTTGCACAGGAGGAAAAAAGAACTTCACTTCAGTTTCTTTGAAATCCATTCATTAAATACAAGAATGTATCAACTTTACTGTAGGGCTACCTTTTTGGTGAGGAAAAAAACCCAACCACTTCTTACACCTCCCAGCTTTGCAAACATGAAAACATGACCAGTCAACTGCTTTATAAAACCAATTCCAGTAACTCATATGCCTGTGGTACCATTATGTCATTGGTCGGCTTCATGGAAAAATTTCGATTTTTTGTTTATTTTCGTAGTTTGGAATGCGCCAAAGCACCTTCTTCAACTCTGGGTGGAGAGGTAAAGCAACCATACACCAGTGAAACATAAAGAAGACCACGGGAGGGGCGCCTGGGTGGCTCAGTCAGTTAAGTATCCGACTCTTGATTTCAGCTCAGGTCATGATCTCGGGGTCATGGGATCGAGCCCCGTCTCGGGCTCCAAGCTCAGTGCAGAATCTGCTTGTTCCTCTCTCTCTGCTCCTCCTCCCACTTACTCTCTCTCTCTCTCTCTCTCTCAAATAAATAAATAAATAAGATCTTAAAAAAAAATGGGAAAAAGAGGAAAGACTAAGAGGCACCATCACTGAAGAGCTCACGGGCGACACTGACTAGCTCCTGTGCAATCCAAGTTGTCTTTGAACTACTATGAGTTTGGAGAGTGTTCCAGGAACTGATCTCGCAGCTCAGGGAGGTAGGAGAACCAGCTTAGCTCTTGCCCCTTTCCCCACCACCTGGCTGGGATTAATCCACATGGTTTTATAACCCTGAAAATGACAAAAACAGCCTTTGTCCCCAAAGTGGCATGCCAGGTTGTTATTTTCACTGGTGCAAAAAAGGGATGACAGCCACTCCAACCAATGAAAACGTGGCTACCAAGCACCCCAAAACAGATGGCAAAAAAGTGACAGGTTTCTCCACTTTACACAAGATAAAAATCAGCCCATATGAAGGAAACACAGAATTTGGATCCCAAATACTTACTGAGCTGGCACTAGATTTCAGACTGAGATGCTGACAATGACTCAGGGAAATCGTGTGTTTTATCAGTTACATGTCTATATCAAACTTTAGAGCGATGTGTATTTTTAAAGGAGCTGGGTGATATATGGCATAAGAAAAATATTCATAATTTTAAAGGCATAATAAATACACAAGTTTGTATTTAAAAATTAAAAGTAAGTATGTTGAAAGCTCCAAGATAGAGCTGAGTGTTGAGAGTTGCTCAAAGAGGAATTATTGGTTCTGACCACTGTGGTGGCACTTAAAATGGAAATGCTGCTCTATCCTTCTCCCCTAGATACACATGTGAATGCAAGAAGCTATTCTTGGTAATCCTCGACATTTTTGTCAATATGCCATCTGCATGGTGACATTTGGGAGGTTTATGATACTGGAGGAGGGAGGGTTTGGTTTCTGATGTCTCGGCTTTTAATGCTGAGATTAAGGAGATGACAATCTTGGGTTAACCTGGGCCAGATCAATCACAGAATAATCTACGTGAGACGCCTTCTGAAGCAGCCTACATGTGGCAAACAAAATGGCATCACAGTGCTTCTAAAGAAAAGTCACAGCGGGAAAAAACCCTGCAGAGTTGGCCACCACAGGCTCGTATCTTACCATTTTAGATCCCAAACCATCCAACAATTAGAAAGCAACTACCCGCCACTTTTTTTGAAGTAATAATAAAACATCAGGTTCTCAACACAAGAATTTGGAACATGAAATGGGCATTCCAAAAGCATATATAAATCTTCTCTAAAGACATACTCTTTAAGTCCCCACACAGCTCAAGTGCTAAAATAACAAGAACAAAATACATCTGCTGCACAACATTTTCCGTTCCACAGAATTCCTCGTAGCCACCAGGAGCAAAGCTGAGGAACAGCACAGGCAAAAGGCCCAGCTCCTTTGTGCTGATCCAAACATGACAGCCACACTCTCCGTTCTGGCCGAACCCCGCTCCTCCAAGCCTGCAAGGGCTCTGAGGGAGGGCCTCAAGAGCAGGGGTGAAGCAGACGGGCCACTACCAACACAGGGTCCAGGTCCTTAAGAAACCATGCCTAGGGGCACCTGGGTGGCTCAGTTGGTTAAGCGACTGCCTTCGGCTCAGGTCATGATCCTGGAGTCCCTGGATCGAGTCCCGCATCGGGCTCCCTGCTCGGCAGGGAGTCTGCTTCTCCCTCTGACCCTCCCCCCTCTCATGTGCTTGCTCTCTCTCATTCTCTCTCTCTCAAATAAATAAATAAAATCTTAAAAAAAAAAAAACCCATGCCTAGGTCTGGGAGCACGCCCACCGCGACCTCTCAGTCTCAGCCCCCATCTCCCGCCCAGTCTTCTTGCTTCAGCTCCCTCCCTCTCAGTCCCCTCACAGCAGTCAGAGAGACCCCAATAAAATGGTAAGTGTCCCCAACAGAAGGCTCCCTGACCTGCTCAGAGTCCCAGGCAGAGTCCCCGCAATGGCGTACCTTTGTGTGCCCTTAAACACGTCAGGAGCCACCTCTTGCCAACCACTCTCCCCCATCCCCGGAGCCTCAGCACCTGTGCTTCCTTCTCCCCGAAAGCCTCAGCCCCCAGACACCTCGGGCTCCCTCCTCACCTCCTCACCTTAACAGCGAGGCCTCCCCTGGCAGCCCCTACAAACTCGCCACCCTGCCTGGCCACCTTGCCCAGAGTGAGCACCGATGGGGTCGGTTACTGCCACTTGCCACCACTGCAATGTGAGCCCCACGGGGGGATGCTTTATCAGTGTGCCCCTGGGGCAGGTTCCCAGCCTCGGCGCGGCTGACACATGGGCCGGATCATTCTTTGTGGTGCCCTGCCCTGTGCACGGTGGGATGCTGAGCGGCAGCCCGGCCTCCACCCTCCACCCGCTACGTGCGGGCACGACCGCCCCTGTCTCCGGACATTGTCACATGTCCCCTGGAGGACAAAACCGCCCCTCGCTGACAACCCTTGTTTGTCAGTGGAGGTGGTGAATCTAAGTGAGGGTGGAAATATCTTTTACAGCTTTGGCCACATGCTGCTAGGAAAATATCTACGCTAACTGTTGAAATGACTGTTAATTGTTTTTCACTGCCTCCCTCTAACCCCATTTCACCCCCTTTCCCGTCTCCCCCCACTGGCATGTGAGCCCCGCAAGAGTGAGAACTTTCCCGAGGCGCTGGGATGGACGTGGACCCGTGTTCTGAGAAGCCCTTCCAAGGCCCAAACAGCACAGTGGGTTGGGTAAACTTAAAATTATCCCAAAACTAAGTTCATCCGTTCAATGTACAGCCAAAAGCTATTAATACGCATACGAAAACTGTCTTGTAGATATTGCACAAGGTTGCTGAGAAGGTGTAGCTGAACATCTTGACCTTGAATCAACTTCACCTATTCTTAATACCTGTCCAATATTAAGTATCCAACATTAACTACGGAACGAGGTCTAATCATATGATGTGAATTATTTCAGAGTCTCCGACATCCCTGAGTGCTACGAATACCAAGTTCCAGAACCAGATGATACCAAAACCTGGAAATGAATAATTCTGTACATATTTGGGGTATTTTCAGATTTGTATCTGACAGAGAGAGACACAGTGAGAGCGGGAACACAAGCAGGCGGAGTGGGAGAGGGAGAAGCAGGCTTCCCACTGAGCAGGGAGCCCGATGCGGGGCTCGATCCCAGGACCCTGGGATCAGGACCTGAGCCGAAGGCAGACGCTTAACGACCGAGCCACCCAGGCGCCCCTCAGATTTGTATCTAAGCTAACGTGACAATAATGAAAGTTAAACATGAGAAAGCTTTGGGTGTGTTAACACAGTACACAAACAAGCATGACGTCATTCTCGGATTGGCCAAGTAGGGCCCATGGTCCAAACCCAGCCTGCTTCCCATCTTTATCAACAAAGCTTTATTGAAGCACAGCCAGGCCCATCCACATTTCGGGACTGTCTCTGGCTGCTTCTGAGCTACAACAGCAGAGCTGAGTGGTTGCAAGAGACACCCTGTGGCCTGGAAAGCCTAAACTATTTCTTCTCTAGCCCTTTACCAAAAAAGTTTGATGGCTCTGCTCTAATCTGTTAATTATCTTCAGTAACATTTCATTTCCAGCAACTTCACTTACCCAGCCACAAAACCAAGAGAAGGCAAAGAACAGCTGCAAGCAGAGAGGAAAAATAGGTATGATAACCTCTGACCGCCTGTCTGTGCACTGGTGGGCCCCCAGGGCCACAGAGCTATGAGGAAAATAACGAAGCAACTCAGAAGCAGAAGTGATATGACGGAGGGAGGAAAGTTTGATAGGCAAAAGAAAAAAGATACCGAAGACACAATGCGGAATGACTAATATCATCACAAAAAACAATTAAAATGTGTCTATTATGCACTAGACATTGATCCAAGTGCCCCCATTTTATGGAAGAGGAAACTGAGGCTCAGAGGGCCCAAATACTGCCTTAGGGCACATATCCAATGGCAGAGCCAGGAGTCAGATTCAAGACCGTCTATGGCTAAAGTTGGGGCTCACCACACTTGGGCGGTCCCTATGGTCAGTGGTACATTCCAGGACATACCAATGCCCCTGTTCACCCATCCAAACCCTATCAAGAAAATGTCACGTTTTAATATATCTAAGAAACGAGGGGCGCCTGGGTGGCTCAGTCGGTTAAGCGTCTGCCTTCGGCTCAGGTCATGATCCCAGGGTCCTGGGACTGAGTTCCGCATCGGGCTCCCTGCTCTGCGGGGAGCCTGCTTCTCCCTCTCCCTCTGCCCCTCCCCCTGCTTGTGCTCTCTCTCTGTCAAATAAATAAATTAAAAAAATATATATATATATATACATATAAGAAACGAAAAGCATGTACTACAATTTTAAGAAGTTCTTCCAAAAATGTGTGAAAGTGGGGTGCCTGGGTGGCTCAGTCGTTAAGCGTCTGCCTTCGGCTCGGGTCATGATCTCAGGATCCTGGGATCGAGCCCCGCATCGGGCTCCCTGCTCAGCGGGAAGCCTGCTTCTCCCTCTCCCACTCCCCCTGCCTGTGTTCCCTCTATCGCTGTGTCTCTCTCTGTCAAATAAATAAAAATCTTTAAAAAAAAAAAAAAACTGTGTGAAAGATAAGAATGCTGATATTTAAAGGCCCAAGTATCAACTGGTCCTTTAGCCACAAACTTCATTTTACTCCAAACACTGCCACGTCATCAGGTATCACATCAGCTATTCTAAAACAAATAGCAGTGCTAGAAGATAAATTCCCTTAACCAACTGAGCCACCCAGGCGCTCCAAGCTTTTTAAATTTTATTTTATTTTAAGATTTTATTTATTTATTTGACAGAGAGAGTGAGAGCACAAGCAGGGGGAGCGGCAGGCAGAGGGAGAGGGGGATGCAGGCTCCCCGCTGAGCAGGGAGCCCGACACGGGGCTCGACCCCAGGACCCTGAGATCATAACCTGAGCCAAAGGCAGACGCTTAACTGACTGAGCCACCCAGGTGCCCGAAGCTTTTTTTATTTTTAATGGAAGTATAGTTGACATACAATATTATATTACATGGACATTCTGAGGAGCCCAGAAGCCTTTTGCACAGTTAGAGGCTGCCAAGTCTAACCTACATAGCCTGGTCTGTCCAACCACCAAAGCAAAGTAACCACTTGAATGTAAAAACAGGTTCACTTTAAAAGATTTTTTTTTAAACAATTCTACTGAGGGGGCACCTGGGTGGCTCAGTCATTTGAACATCTGGCTCTTGATCTGGGCTCAGGTCATGATCTCCGGGTCCTGGGATGGAGCTCGTATCGGGCTCCGCACCCAGCGGGGACTCTACTTGAGGATTCTTTCTCTCCCTCTCCCCTGCACCCTGCTCACGCACTCAATCCCTCTCTAAAATAAACGAACAAATCTTTTAAAAGTAAATAAATAAGACAATATTATTGTGGTATAATCTGCATACCATAAAATCCTCCCCTTTTATGTGTACAATTCAGTAATTTTTAGTAAATTTACCAAGTTGTACAAAACATAATCCAGTTTAAGAACATTCCCATCACCACAGTAACATCCCTGGTGCCCACTGGCAGTCACTCCCTTTTCCTACCTCCGGCCCCAGGCAACCAGTAATCTACTTTCGAGCTCTATGGATTTGCCTTTGGGGGACATTATGTTGTCTTGTGTGTCTTTGAGGTTCATCTACCCCTTCCCTTTTCATGTGAAATCTAGCCAGTACTCGGGGACTGCAGTGCCTGCACACCACAGTTTAATGCTAGGATGGGTGTGAGGCTGGGGAAGAGTGGAGAAAGCATAGAACGTTCTCCACAAATCACTGTTCAATGAATGCCATATGACGTGACTAGCCTAAATGAAATGAAGCCTCAGAGCACTTCTAACAAGTCTGTCAAATGCACGAAAGATAAATGAACACCCACAAAAGAGAGATATAGGAGAAACTTACAAATATTAGGTTTGAGCTATACAAATACCAACAACTCAACAGTTCTAAAAACTCCTGGAACAGAAAAAAGACATTAGTGGAAAAACTGGTATAACCCAAATAATGTCTGGAGTTCTAGTAACAGAACAAAACTGGCTTCTTAGCGTTGACAAATACACTATGGTGAAATAAGATGTTAACAATGGGGGAAACTGTCTTACCTTCACAACTTTTCTGTAATTCTAAAACATTCCGAAATAGATGTGTATTAAAACCAACCAACCAACCACTGGTTTGCATTCATCCCATGCCTATGACGATCTCCTGAAGCAAACGTGGAAAAAACAGCACTGCGGAGAAAACAACCGCACATAAGCAGCACTCTAATTACAGCATTCGTATAATGGTAAATATCAAGAGGCAATCTAAATGGTCAGAAACAGAGGACTATTTACTGAACGATGGCACAGCTGTCTGGGGGCGGCCTACAGCCCCAACAATCAGAACGTGGGTGATGGAAGCTACATGGAAGCAGCACATGAGTGATGACACCTCGGCTGGTTGCAAATAACAGAAACCGCAGTTTGACCAGCTTTGAAGGATAAGTAGACGTTGCCATTTCACATTTCATATAAGAAACGGTGCTGTAGGCAAGTAGCTCTAGAACCTTCAGTCAGCCACCACCCACCTTACCAAGGATGCGGCCTCTCCCCTCTGCCACCCTCAGCTTCTCAGCCAGCTCCCTCCTGGGTTTTGTGGCAGCTCTGAATTTGGGTGGAGACAGGACATCAATCAGCAGGGAGAGGAGTTCCTTCCATGTAGGTCCATGGGAATAAAGGGCCTTGTCCTCGACTATGCCTGTCTCACACCTCCCCCTGTGCTCACTGCACAGCTCTGGGCTGTGTGCTCCTGCCCCAGCTAACCGCAGGCCTAGCTGCTCTAGGACAGGCTCAGAGCGGCCTTGACGCCACTGATATCTGGGGCCAAAGCACCGATCATTGTGGCGGGGGCTGTCCTATGCATGGTAGGACATTTAACGGCATTCCTGGCCTCTACCTCCTAAATGCCAGTTGCACCCCATCCCCAACCCCCAGTTACGACAATCAAAAATGTCACCAGACACTGCCAAATGGCCCCAGGGCGGGGGGTGGGGGGAGAGGGGGACAGAATCACTCCTAGGTGAGACCCACTGGCTTTGAGCAAGCAGGACTTCGCCAGGAGCTGCAGAGAGGGTCACATCCCCTGAGTCAAGACAAGGGTGGCCACGCCAACAAAATGTGGGCTCTGAAGCTGACAAAGAGGACCGCTCTTGAGAACTCTAGAATATATGAGAAAAACGAAGTGAAATACAGAAATACACAAATACGTAACACCTGTCTCTACATGCATAATTGCATTCAACATTTATTGAGGACCCACAATGTGCTCGGTACTGCATAGAAAAAGCAGAGTAAAATCTAAGTAAGTTAAAGGAAAGGAAATGGTTTAAATTAAAAAAACAAAAACAAAAAACTGTAACTGCTTGGTCCCTTCATTCTCTGATTTCTTTTTTTTTCTTTTTTAACTTTTTATTTTGAAACAATCATAGATGCACAGAAAGTTGCCAAGAAATGTATGGGGAGTGTCCCCCACCCAGTCTCCCCCCAGGGTCACATCTGGCATGATAACCACAGCACAAAGCCCGACCAGGTAACTGACACTGGTACACTCCACACAGCTTCCTCGGAGTTCCCGCGTGTGCGTGAGCAGCTGTACATATTATGTACTAGTTCCAGGCCGTTTCATCACATTTGTAGCTTCCATAACCACAATCAAGATCTAGAAATATCCCACTACAAGCCTCCCTCGAGCGACTTTTAGAGCCACATCTACCCCTGCCCCCCATCCCTAACCCTTGGCAACTACTGATCTGTTCTCCATCTCTCTAACATTATTTTAAGAACGCTATATGAACAGAATCATACCAATTTCCTTCTGTGTGTTGTGTCGCCTGGAATCATATGGTGGTTTGGGGTTTGACTGCCTCTCAGTTTGTTCTGACAAGGAACGGGCTAATAAAGGGTTCTCCCTGTAACACTGGTCCCAGAGGGTCTTTTCTGCACCTCCAGGTCTGCGAAGGGGGATGTGGAAGGGTAGGGAACAGCTGGATTTCTTCTTTCCATCTGCATGTTCTGAGCAGGCACATATGTGCACACGTACAATTCCCTTAATGGGCCTTTAAAGCCCACTGAAGTTCATTTACCCAGGAGCACAAAAGAACGAGTCCCTTACTCAAATTCTCCCAGGAACTAAAGCTTCTTGTACCTTTAAGCCTTAGCTTTTTTTTTTTTTTTTTAAGATTTTATTTATTTATTTGAAAGAGAGAGGGGGAACACAAGCAGGGGAGGGGGCAAAGGGAGACAGAGAAGCGGGCTCCCTGGGGCTCAATCCCAGGACCTGGGATCATGACTTGAGCCCAAGGCAGATGATTAACCAACTGAGCCACCCAGGTGCCCCCCTAAACCTTAGCTTTTTAACTGTGTATTCTTTCCAGCTTTACTGAGATATAATTGACATATAATATTGTGTAAGTTTAAGGTATACAATATGACAATTTGATACTTATATTGCAATATGATTATCACCACAGCATTAGCTAACACCTCTATCACATTACATATTTACCATTTTCTTTTTGTGCTGACAATATTTAAGATCTACTCTCTTAGCAATTTGAGGATACAATACAGTACTGTTAACTATAATCACAATGCTGTACACTAGATTCCCCAGAATTAAATGTGTATTTTTAATGAAAATCTTTTTTCTTTTTTTTCCATAAGGAGAGAGAAACAGAGAGAGAGCACTGGGGGTGGGGGCAGAGGGAGAGGGAGAGAGAATCTTAAGCAGGCTCCCCAACACGGGGCTCAATCTCACGGCCCCGAGATCATGACCTGAGCCGAAACGAAGAGTCGGATGCTTAGCTGACTGAGCCACCCAGGTGCCCCTAATGAAAATCTTTTTAAATGTGGTTATTTTCCTGCCTCCTTAGTCTTAATTTACATATTATTTAAATGATCTAATCTAACTATCTCTGGTTGTCTTACAACAGATACAACATCCTTTTTGAAGACGTTTCTACCGACGGGTTCCTTGACTAAAACGTCCCCACTGGCTTTTATGATCCCGAGCCCCTTTCCTCTAGGTGGTTAGACTTCCCACTGGGGTCTTCGGGTCTTACCGTGTGCCCCATCCCCCGCACGCCCACTGACCAACGGTTACCTTAATGAATCCTGTATTCTAAGATCTGGGGTCAGCAAACATTTTCTGTAAAGAGCCAGACGGTAATATTTTCAGCTTGGTGGGCCACACAGTCTCTGTCCAGCAACTTAAGTCTGTCCTTGTGGTCAGTTATAGCTCGAAAGCAGCCACAGCATGTGGACCTAAGCTCCAATAAAACTTTATTCACGGACACTGAAATGTGAATTTCACAAAACACTACTCTTCTTTTTATTCTTCTTCAGTCACTTAAAAATGGAAAGCCCATTCTTCTCCTGCAGGCTGGATAAAAACAGGCGGTGGGCTGGGTTCGGCCTATGGGCTACTGATGGCCAACCCTGTCCTAGGATCTCCCAGGGCCAGCCATGATGCTCGGGAAACAATTTACACAGAAACATTGGTTCATCGACTAACTAACAAGTATCGTCATCCTCCTTATCTGTGTGAGAAAATCTAGGTACAGGGACATTCAGGGCCTTGCACGGCTGCGTGGCACGGGGTGGGGGGTGGGGCAGGAGCTTGGCTGGGGCGTCGGTCTCTGGCCTGAGGGCTGCCCCGCCGCGCCCCCCCCACTCCCCCGCGGGCAGCACACTGGTAAGCACTGGGGCACTAGCTTCTTACTCCGCAGACGCTCTCTCTGCTTCCCCGGCGGCGTTTGCAGCTCCTTGAGGAAAAGGGCTGGGTGATGTTCGTTTGTTATTCTCCATGGCACTCGGCACAGGCGTAGCATCTAGATAGTATTAAAAAGTCTTACTACATGTTAGTTTTTTGGCTCCCCATCCCTAATGATAAAAAGAAATGTGGAAGATTTTATACTTCTCTCTTTCTCAAAGGAACGAATCAAAGGCTAAGTTAAGGAACAAACGAAAAGCTGAACTCTCTTTTTCTGGATGGTCAATTGATTTTTCTTAGAGTGTGCTGGCTGCTCCCATGGGCACAGTTCACACAGCTGCCCTCGGTTAGGATCACGTGAGGGAATGTCCCTGTATTAAACCAAAAGCAGAAACATAAAACCAGACCCCTACAATGGGGATGAACCTCGAAAACATTAGGCTAGACGAAAGAAGCCCCACACAAAAGGCCACATATCCCATGCTTCCATTTAGATGGAGCGCCCAGAACTGGCAAAGCCAGAGAGAGCGAAAGCGGCCTGGGGGGGTGGGGTGGGGGGGCCAGGGGCTGTGGGGAGGGGGAAACGGGGAGTGGCTGCTTCATGGGGACGGGGTTTCCTTCGGGGGTGAAGGAAATGTTCTGGGACTGGACAGAGGGGGCGGGTGCACAACACTGTGACCACTAAACGCCACGGAGTCGCTCACTTTTTTTTTTGTTAAAGATTTTATTTATTTATTTGACAGAGATACACAGTGAGAGAGGAAACACAAGCAGGGGGAGTGGGAGAGGGAGAAGCAGGCTCCCCGCAGAGCAGGGAGCCCGATGTAGGGCTCGATCCCAGGATCCCGGGACCCTGGGACCATGACCTGAGCCGAAGGCAGACGCTTAACGACTGAGCCACCCAGGCGCCCCACGGAGTCGCTCACTTTAAAATGAGTAATTCTGTTATGTGAAATTGACCTCAGTAAAAAAAAATTTTCAAGAATGGTGGTAAATCTGTATATTCCAATAGTGGAAAGAGCAGCCAGACATATTAAATGAAAGTGTCAAGTCACGGGGGGAAACAAATTGACAGTATGATCCCACTTATGTAAAATCCCAAGACAGAGGTCCAGCTTTATGCACATGTATCTAGGTAGAGTGTAGAGAAGGGACGAGAAGGACACACAGCAAGCTGTTATGGGAGGCTCCCTCTGGGAAGGGGCAGATGGGGATTTCCATGTGTTCTGCATATTCATGCACTGTTTCCTTCTCATGTGGCAAGAATGCTTCAGTGGGCTCCCCATGTCATAGAAAAAACACCCCAGGTCCCTGTGGACCTGCACATTTCAAAGGGCAGCTGTGCACGGGAGCCCAGCGCCAAGCGAGCACTGAGAGTTGCCATGATGCCAAACCATGAACTTGCACGGAGTTTCCCGCGGCTTCGGCGGCGTCCGTCAGTTGATTGATCAGTCATATGAAGTGCATTACTTCACAAACAAGTCCCACAGGCTTCGGAAGGACGGCATCCCCCCGTCCTTAAAAATGTCCGTTTTCTCTGAGAAGCGGGCCAGTGTGCGTGAGGGGCATTTCTGGACGAGAGAGACTGGAGGCGGGGCGCAAACGTGTGCAGCGGCAGCCAGGCCACCCCCGCACTGGTCTCGGGGGGCCAGGCCCCGCACGGCCCGTCGGGCCACAAAGCCCCGAGGTCCCCCATTCCAAGTCCTCACGGGCTGCGCCTAAGCTCGCCCGTGCGTCCCAGGCTAACGGACACTGCCCTGCATGAACGGACACCTGGGGAGAAAGGGCAAGGAAACACGTTCACTGGAGCCGGGATAAGCAGTTCCCAGGCAGTCCGCAACCGAGAGCTCTCTGTTACAGGTCTGCAGTGCCGAGCACAGGGGCAGGACCGCAAACGTCCACCTCAGATCAACATCGGAACCCCGTACTGAGTCGTGACACCTTCTTTAGAAAGCGCAATCTACTCGAGGCTCGTGCTAGGGAACAGAATCTGAAGCCTGAAATGCGGGGCTCCCTGGGCACCACGTGCAGAGGGCCCTGGGACTCTGGGGGACCCCTGGCGCCCAGGAGAGGCCGGCTCTAGCTATTGGGGAGCCAGAACAAGCAGCAAGCGAATGAGAACAGACAACAGCTGATCCGAGCCGCCCAAGAGCTCGTGTCGCTCACGGACCACACGAGGCCGTGTTTACATTCTGTCACTGTAAACACGGGAACAACGGTCATGTTTCTGTGAGGAGAACAGCTGGAGTGGACACAGTGCAATTCAAGCCACGGCTGCTTCCTCTACTCCGCACGGAACACCTGGACGAGGGGGGCACTTCGGGGCGGCTTCCAAACCGTGCCCTAGCCACACAGCAGAGCGGCACTTGGCAATGAAAAGGCACGAAGCACTGATCTACACTGCGACGCGGATGGACCGCGAAGAGATCACGCTGAGCAAAATAAGCCAGACACAGGGGGCCACGGAGTGTATGATGCCACTTAGAGGAAATGTCTAGAACAGACAACTCTACAGAGAAAGCACATGAGCAGTTGCCAGGGGCTGAGGGGGGGTGGGGAGTGACTGCTAATGGCTCTAGGGTTTCTTTCTGGGGTGACGGGAAAGTTCTGGAATTAGACAGTGGTGATGGTGGCACAAGCCTGTGAATATACTAAAAACCACGACATTGTGCACTTTAAAATGGTACATTTCATGCTATGGAAATCTTCTCTCAATTTTTTTTTAAGTGAGGATAATTTTCAGGGCGAATCCAGTTGATCCATACACTCAGAGGCCTCCCCCACGGTGGAGACGGCTGCCTTCCCGTGGGACAGGGCTCCTAGCGGCAGAAAGAGCTCATCCGGCCCGGTGGCTCTCTGGTGTCCTGACGGAGCTCCACACGGCCTGCAGAGGCCGGACTCACCTTGCAGGGCTCTGTGTCCCAGTGGCGCCGAGGCTCATACATCACAGTCGCTCAGAAGCTCTCCAGCCTGGCGCGATGGCCGGCCCACCCACCCAAGTGCAGGGCTTGCTGTCTGGGGGCTGCCCTAACCTGCTCCCTTTCTCCTTCCCTCTCGTTTCCTTAGCCCCTTGAGCTTTAAAGAAATAAAAAAGAGGACCCGCCATTTAGAAGACACTGGACATTCCACAGCTGCACAAGCACCCTTTGAAGATGCCCTCACCACGGCGAGGTGTGAAAGCCCCATGGGGCAGGGACTTGTCTGCTGGCGTTCACCGCTGGAGCCAAACCCTGGAGGAGCACCTGGGACGGAGAGGCTGTGCAACAGTTGTGGAAAGAATGAATGAATGAATGAACGAACGAACAAATACACAGAGGCAGGATACTTAAAAGTGGGTGGGGTTTGGGCAGCTGAGTGGCATACCAGAAAGAGTACAGGGTCCCAGCCAGAAGACTCTGCTCCAGTCCCTGTCCTTCCAACTGCCAGCAGGACGTCCCCATAGCTGTGGCCTGCACTGCGAAATGAGGAGCTTGCACAAGACAGTCCAAGCACTTCCAACTCCCAAGCTGAGGGTTCCAAGCTCTGCGTGGTCTTGCCCAAGTCTCACCTCCCTCACACAAAGATGCTGGCTCAGTGAAATTGACCTCAGTGATTCCGAACAGCCCTCGGGCACTTCCTGCCTCCAGCACTTTCTTCACATTCCTCCTTCTTCTCCCCAGCTCCCAGAAAGCCCAGGAGAAACCCTCAATGGAGGAAATCAATGGAAGACACCCCCCCACCCCGACTCAAATGAGCCCTCCCTCCTTTTCTCAGAAGCCATCACCACCTCGTGACCACTGTCTTCATTTTGTATGTCTGTCTCCCAACTCCCAGAAAACCTGGGTCTCCATCCGCCTTCCCAGAACACAGGAGGCCAACATTTTCTGTAAATATTTCTTCATTTTACTGGATTTAAATGGGAATTACTGAATTCAGGAGAATTTAACTGTGCTTTAATCCATCAGAGTAATTTTACTGAATGTATTGGAAAGGCAACCAACATTACCAAAGGACCTAGGCTAGAAGAAGCTCACCAGGCTCTCCAAGTGGCTTTTAACATTTAACGCCCGACCCGCGGGTTCCTGAAGCAGAACCTACCAGAGAAGGTGGAACACGTTATTTCCACTTCCAAAATCAGAGTGAAAAGGGAAGAAAGGAAACAGAGATTTCTAAACATCCGGGATCTATTTTCAGAAATGACTTTTCCATTCACTTTTCTTAAAAAAAAAAAAAAAAGATACTAGGCCAAGAATAGACCAAGAAATGATTGTTTATCATCTAAATGGACAAAGATTCTTCCAGGAGCCCACCCCTTATGGCCTTAAAAGCAAGACACTCCCCCATGTTCATACAAACAGTACCAATAATCTTTAAAATATGAAAAACGGAGAAATCATTGTCTGTTTATCAGAAAGTTTGTATAATCCAGAAATAGAGTCTGTGGAGTAAATATAGTAAACCTCCTATTAATTAATACTAAATAAAGGTCGCAAGAAGGTGGCAATGATGTCATCCGGCTCTGTTATATGGGGCTCCGGCCTGGCAAATTCCCAAACCATGGATTGTTTTCTCCATAAAACAACAGCCTGTTCAAAGGAATGTTAATATACCACAGAATTTCTCCAATTGGAGATCAAATCCCATCTCGAGAACAAATGGGTCCCTAAAAGTTTATGTCATGATATAATCTGGGCTGTCCACCATCATCAGGATTATTTATATTCTGCTTTGATCTCAAATGTGATATGGTCCACCATCCTTAAGCTGCTCGAGGTTGGCATTCCAGTATTGTAATCTCAACTGAGCTCCAAGAAGCAGAACATGAAGTTTCAATCACTCAGTCCATCTACAGGGTAACATCAACACAATCGCACAAGAAGCACACATATACACAACTGTCAAAGG
Organism: Neomonachus schauinslandi; assembly: GCF_002201575.2. Classification (NCBI taxonomy): domain Eukaryota; kingdom Metazoa; phylum Chordata; class Mammalia; order Carnivora; family Phocidae; genus Neomonachus; species Neomonachus schauinslandi. The sequence goes on from NC_058419.1 coordinate 119,743,419, forward strand.
CACTAAATTCTTCCAAAGGAGGTAAATATGTTCTTCCCATGTTTTCTGCCTAAATAGCAAATATTTTTGTATAGAGTGGTCATTGAACTCCGAATTAATATACGTAGAATACATACATGTAACTAATGGAAACCACACAAGACTCACCCAAAGAAACTACCAGCCATAGAAACAATCAACTTTGTATTTTTTTAACAAGGTCTTTGGGTACGATTCGCAGGAAACTATGAAAATTATACAGACAGTACTGATCTGCAGAGATAGTGAATTGAAGCCTAAGGCGGTTTCAAAATCAAACCAAAAAAACTTTGTTTTGAAAATACTGAGATTTTTTTATACATCTGTAGCCACATCTGTAAAGATTATTTCCTTAGGCTTGCAACCTTTTGGCTGTGACCTGAGAAAGAAATTACAACTCCAGTAATTCACCAACACACCCTGAGCTGCCAATATCAAATGTTGTTAAACACAACATTGAATGGAATCACTATAAAACTCTATAAGAGGGGCACCTGGGTGGCTCAGTCGTTAAGCGTCTGCCTTTGGCTCAGGTCATGATCTCAGGATCCTGGGATCAAGCCCCGCATCAGGCTCTCTGCTCTGCAGGAGGCCTGCTTCTCCCTCTCCCACTCCCCCTGCTTGTGTTCCCTCTCTCCGTCAAATAAATAAATAAAATCTTTAAAAATAAATAAATAAATAAAACTCTATAAGAGATTATTTACAACCCTTGGCCCTCAGTTACTTTGCTTACAGGAGCATACCTTACGCTATTATAGTTTTTACTAAATTGTATATGAAATAATGGTTTAAGTCAGCAACAATTTTCGCCTCACCTACTACATTCATTTAGTCCTTCCTAATTTCATTTTCTTTACAAACCTATTTATTTATTTATTTATTTATTTATTTATTTGCCACTCTCCTATCAGTTCTCTGGAAGCTGGAGAAAGTCCCTGAACACTGTCTTCCAGTTGTGTGAATTAAACACAACTCAAAAGGGTTTTAACTGTCAGATGCACATGGAGAAAATGTGCTCTGACAAACAGTTTTTTCCATATAATAAAAATCAGTTAAAACTTTAAAGGATAATCAGTCACCCACAAAAATCGGCAAGGTTCTGTTTTGAAAGAGGAAGAAGAATGGCTATTACACCATTCGCCATTTACACCCTTCTGTAGACTCCACTTAAATGTTTGTGGCTTGCTGAGCATTCCATACATATTTCGGGCAAGGTATTATGGGAGCTGAAGTACAAGCTGTCCCCTACTGAATTTTCACTCACTATAAAAACAATGTCCCATAAAAGTATACACATGTTTTTACTTTATAAAAAATGTAAAATACGCGCTTTTGTTCACTCTATCAACACTTTAACATTAGAAACGGGACTTTCAAAAAATCTCTAACGCAAGTGATGTCTGAAAAGGGTGAAAATGTCATTCAGTAACACAAACGGATTTCTGGAAAAAAGAACATAGGAAACGTGTATGAAACACACAGAAAGGAAGATTCTACAAGCTGACTCCTGTGGGGTCTGCTCACCTATGTCCTGGGTCATACCATTAAAATGGAAAGTTGCACATTTATATTTTTCATCTTGAATCCCCACTGCAATGTAACCACAACTGTTTTATATTACTCTCAAAAAATGAGCCTTAGCCTTTTCTAAGCCAAACAGGATTTTTAATTGGTTCATTTTCCAGTTGTTTGAGTTTTTAACAGACATACAGCATAAAAGGGCGCTCCGTTCCAAGCAGTTCTACCAATTCCAGAACCATCCAAGGCTTGATCAAACAGCTGTGGCTCTAGCCTTTGGTTAAAATTATTATATGATCTCACCTGATTTTCAAAATAACTAAGCATCTTTTTAACCCATAAAACTGCTAGGATTTATCTAAGTTTCCGGGTCCAGAAGTTAGCTGTGTTCAGGGAGAATGTCCGGGAAACAATCATTTTGCTTCGTTTTGTTTTTCCCTATCTGAACCCAGAGAGATCCTTCAAACAATAATCCAACAGCTTCCCTCCTCCAAAGTTTATTTTCAAACGCCAGGGCCATGCAGCGCCGCCTTTCCTGTGCAGGTAAGGAGGAGGCAGGAGCAATGTCATCACACTGAGCCTTTTCAAGTCTTAAAATCACCGGGAAGCCTGCAGCATTTCCTTTCTGGAACCCAGGCCCAGCGCAGGGATAAGTTGCTCCCGACAGGACAAGATATCAGGTAACCACTAGAAACACTTGGTTTCAAAAGAATTCCCAATTACACACACACACACACACACACACACACACACACACACACACGCATCTCTCCAAAAAAGCAGAACCACTGAAACCAGCCATCACACAGAAAGTTAAGGAAAAGCATCATTACACGAACTTAATTAAATGCAATCTGGTAGTGCTAGAAGATTCCATTTTTTACTCCATGGGATATAGTCACATGAATAATAAGACAACTTAGCGCCCTATTCACATCTTGCACAAAAAGGAAACCTGAAATTCAACTCTTGTTTTTCGTTTACTCTAAAAGCATATGGGTCTAATCATATTCCATTCTGGCTGCGGTACACTA
>NC_058419.1:119750988-119802289 GCF_002201575.2 Neomonachus schauinslandi
GCCCGCTCGCCCGCCCGGGTCGCTCGGATCGCCGCCACGCGTGGAGTCACAGCCCCGGAGCCGCCACCGCCGCCGCCACTGCTGCCGGCGGCCCCTCGATTCCCGCGGCGCGCCCGGCCATCTTCGTTCCTCCGCGCGGCCCGGCCAGGAGGGGCGGGGCGCGCGCAGGCCCCGCCCCTCCCGCTGCTCCGCCCCCTCCGCTCGGTCCCCCTCGGCTACACCGGCCGTTTAGCTGCTAGTCCTGCAGTCTCCCTCCGCTGCTCCGCCTCCAAGCTCCCCCGGGGCTCCTCGGCTACCCTCTCCTCTACCCCCGGGGCCCCCACCTCCTCCTGCTGCTGCTCCTCCGGCTCCCCAGCCGGAGGCTCCTTCTCCCCCCAGCCGCTGCTCCTCCTTCTCCTTCCCCTCCCGCGGCGCGCGCTCCTCCCTCTTTCCATTCCACCACCTCCCTCCTCCCGCTTCGCCGGGAAACCGCGCGGGGGCCAGGATGGGCGCCGCCGCGTCCGTCCGCCCCCGGGCCACCGCGGAGAGGAAGGAGGGCCGGGAGGACGGCACCCCACCCGAGCTGCAGGCTCGGCCCGCCTGGGGCTGACTCCTGGGACCCAAACAATTCCCCGGGGGAGAGGGCGGTCACCTCACTTTACCCGCTCCCAGGCCTTGGAGGTCTGGGAACCTCCCCTCTGCGCACTTGGGGTGAGGGGAACTGTGCCTTGGGTCTCCCGAATACCCAAGGTGGTCCCGCGAAGTGCGGTAAAGCCCCGGAGGGGAGGCCGAGGGAGTTCGGGTAGCTGGAAGAGGTACCGGTGGCCAGTCATCTTGGGTGAAGCTGGGAGGACACACCTGGAAGCGGGGAGCTGGGCAGGTGGCCACTTATGCATCCCTGCCAGGAGAGCCCCAGAAGGGCTGATCCGGAGTCCCCTCTCTGGGCTAGGCCCCCTGACCTGCCTTGAGCTCTTCCACCTTCCAGACTGGAGGATCTGATAGTTTGAGCAGAGACCCAAGTAGGCCACTGCTGGGCAGGAAGCCAGGTCAATTCCTAAACCTCGAAACCTCGATGGTAATTTATGTTCCACTCGCATCTCAAGCTGGGGAAACTGAAGTCCAGCTTTAGGGTTCTCTCTTGCTCCAAGTGTCCAAGCTACTTAGTACTCCAGTTCCCTGGCCGTGAGACTTAATGCCAGGAAATGCAGGAAAGTATCAGGACGGTTTTAAAGCACTATTATGGTGATATAAAAATAGCTAGTAAAAAGTCAAACAGTGATCCAAATCTAGATACACAGGAGAAGAGACTAAAGGAAAACCCTTCAGAACGCTCACGGTAGTTTGCATTCCTTCAGTGAGATGGTTCTTTAAAAATTATTTACCCTCCAAATCGTAAAATGGTAATACTACTTTCATAAGGGGGAAATGTTTTTAAAGACTGTGAAGGCATGGAGACTGCTACCTCCCCTCCTCCCACCACAACACAGAAACTGCCGTGCTCCCCAAGTATGTGCCCCCACCCAAAACTTAGATGCCGGAAATTCCACCACTAGGGTCCAACAAAAAAGCAAATACTTCCTGATCTTGCACATTCCAGGGGATGCCCGAGTGCCAAGTCTCCCTGCTCTGACATCTTCCCGCCTAATTGGCACGAGAGCTGCCACTGCCTTTTCTCTCTCTTCGCACCCACCCCGCAGTCACTTTGCCACCCAACGTGGCCGGGCTGAAGCTGCGTTCCCGCCCTCCCAGGCATCATGTCCTTTCAGAATTTCACAAATCTGGGTACTGTCACTCAAATCTGCCCCGAATGGGGCTGGGGTGTGTTAGAGTGAAGCCAGGCTCTACAGAGAGAGGAGAACACCCACACATCATGAAAGGCAAGAAGAGAAAGTATCAGGTAAAGAGTAAGGGGGGTGGGGGGCATCCAGTTAGGAGCTGAGAGGCAAGCTAGACTGGCCTTTCCCTGAGGATGGGAGGCCTTGCGTACCGGGTGGGACTGTGCTACACACCCACTGGGTACAAGCCCGGGGCTGGGTGTTGGCATGCTGCAGAGAACAAGGCAGATTCTGTGCACCCCCCCACGCCACGAGGCACTTACAACTGTGATTTGTCTACAGATGAAGCCCGGGTTCCAACCCCAAATTGAGGAGGCAGGGAGCCCCGTGAGACTCAAAGGAAGATGCCTCAGATGCGGAAACTGAGGCTCAGGTCTGCAGGTTCCCAAGTTCTGAGCCCTGTCCCCTTGGCACGTGGAGGGGTTGGCACCAAATACTTGATTCTCATAGCAGATGCGGCATCCCACCCAGATCTCCCTGGCTGGGGCACACACTGTTCTTGGAGGCTCACCCTTGGCTGACAGACGTCTGAGAGGTTATGCCCACCCCCCGGGGACTGATTGCGCAGCAGGACAGCCCTGCCTCTTGCCCTTGTGGGACAAACTCCAGGCCACCACACTCCAGAGCTCCCCCTGGGCTGCCGTGGCTTTGCTAGCCGTCCCCGCCCTCGCCTGCCTCCCAACCCCTTTCAGTCAGCACACCCGCAATCAGTCACTCGCATGACAACGGTCACCTCAGGCACTGCTTCTAGGGAGCCTGACCTAAGAGAGTCCGCTGTGCTTGCTCTCTTCCAAGCACTTAGCAAAACTATAAATCATTTGACCATCGTGACAACATCTACGGATATTCCTCATTTCATAGGCACGTTACTAGAGGAGAATTCAGCAAAAGGGGGCACACAGCGTGCCAGTGAAGACAGATGGGAGACCCTCACTGAAAAAGCTTTATCCACATGCCCACTCCCCGTGGCCCCCGGACCTCTCTGACTCAGAGAAGTGCAGCAGGCCTATTGCATTTCTCTTCCCCCAAATGAGCTAACTAAAGGAAAAGGCCAGAACTTGGGGTGCCCAAGACCTGTTGACAGCACCGTTAGTCCTTTGGGACTTGTAAGGTTTGCCCCAGGCAGCCTCTGGTGGTCCCCGAAGACCTGTGCAGGGAGCTGGGACGGATGAGAAGGCGGGGGTGGAGGAAGGGGGTCCTGACTCCCCAGCACCACCAGCAATTGGGAAGAACGGTACTTGTGTGCTAATTATCAGGGAGAAGAAGGCCGGTCTTTCTTACGGTCAAGCGGGGCTTTCCATGTGGGACTAAAAACAGAGGCACACGCCAGACACTGGAGCGAAAGAAGTCTTTGGTCTGAGCTGAATGCACAATTACGCATTCTTGACTGCCTCTATATTAAAACCACAGCCTCGCCAACGACAAAAGTACAAACATCGCCGTGACCTATCCTCTCAGCAAGATTTCTGGTGGAAAAACAGCTCAGGAAAAATCCAGACTCTGGGTAATTGAGGTGCAGATGCTTGTTCGCTGCCCCAACCTTCTGGGAATTCCCTTTTATGAAACGGTTAAAATGCACTCAAGTACGGCTTGCAGACGATTTTCCTTAAAATGCTTGTCATGGAGTAAAACCAGCACGCTCTTTGCACGCCAGACGAGCAAACACAGAGTTTGAAGAGTTTTACTCTTTCAATTAGATTCCGCCTCTGTCCCCACTCCTCTTCCCAAGGATAGTCTTTATTTAAAAAAAAAACAAGGTACAAAATTGCATCTAGACACATTCGATGCTTGAGAAGCTTCCAGAAAAGGGAGTACCATGAAGGCCACAATCATCGTGTCTAAAATGAGAGAAATAAATACTGCCAAAGGAGTCTTGCTTACTTGTACAAACAATCAAGTGTTCTAGGAAATGACACATTGGCTAATTCTGCACATTGTGCCGAGAGGAAACCGGAAGTGGGCCGGATTGGGTCTGAAGAAGAAATGGCTCATTGTTTGGCATTCTTTAAATGCTAGAATAATTACTCAATTATGTGCACTTCCCATATATTTAAATAATGCAAATCCACAGGCCATGGAGGAGATTAGATGGAGCTCCTGCTCATTCCCGTCTCTCTGGTTTAGGGATTGCAAAGGAAGAGACAAATGCCAAAATCCCTAACTGGGACCCCTCTGCAGCCTCGGCGACTGGAATGGGGACAGGGTGGGGTTCTTCCCTGATGTTTTACTTTGTGGCTTTATGGCTTTAACTTTAGACACTTATTTGACCTGTGATCAGAAAGGCTGTTGTTTAGATTCTGAGTGTGGACGGAGAGCCTGACAGCGCTTTTCTCAAATGCGTAGCTGCTGCCAGTTTGGAGATTCGGGTTTTTCTCGTTTCCTAATCTTCCACTCCAAAGACGGCAGGGTCTTCTGGAAAAGTCAGCTGCGTGGATAAGCCAGGCGGTCTGTGTTTGGTCCATTTTAGTGCATTATTCTGCTGTGTGTCGGCTTCTCAGCACCAAGTGGTATTCTTGGAATTGGTCATGGCTGTCATATTGTAGGCGGACTCCATTTATACCTGAGTAATTAAAATTCAGATTAAAAAACAAAATGTTAGACCAATTTCTCTCCCAAACTTAGAACACTCGGAACCACCCACTTCCTTCCTCTCCAAGTCTCCCCTCCCAAGGCTACATTTTTACCTCTTTTCCTTCCCAACCCATGGGTTATGTTCAACAAAATGCTAACGAGTAAACTGAAAATGTATTCCAGGCAAACCATAATTTTAGGAAGACATAGCTGCCATGAACCAGTGTACTGCGAGATGCTTCCTCCTGGCTGGATTCTCCGGTTCAGGATTATGACTCTGGTCCCCTGTGTATTTGGAAAAAACAGTTTCTTAAACTGCAGACCTCTGCCTTGTGAACCAAGCCGAGCAGCTTGGAAGTCTCCCGCTTACAGAAAAAGAAGGAGGATTAATGCAACACAGAAAGGAGCAGCCTCTGGGTCATGAACCATTTTTTTTTTTTTTCCATTTGACAACACTGATGTTACAAATTAGTCTCTTCTGTAGCATGAATGGAACAGTTTTGGAACACAACCTCGCTAGATCCTGGAGCAACAACCGGGCAAATCCACAAGATGGTTGTTATGAATCAGTGATTCTCAGCCAGGGACAGTTGTGGCCCCCAGGGGACACGTGGCAGTGTCTGGAGACAGTTTTGGAAGGAGGTTGTACTGCATCCGGGAAGTAGAAGCCAGGGAGGCTGCTCAACATCCCACAGTGCACAGGACTGCCCCACCACAGAGAGGGATCCCACTCCACATGTCACTAGTGTTGAGGCTGAGAACCGCCCCCACCCCCCGCCCCAGCATAGGTGTGATGTAGGATGCCCTTTGTACTGCCTAGGCTTTATGGTGGGGAAACCAAGGCTCAGAGAATGTGAGTAACGAGTCCAGTGTGATCTGACCACGGCTATAAAGCATCAGCCCTGAGACGGAAGCTCGGCGTTCCCATCTGACCTCTGTATTACTCGGGGTTTTCCAGAGAAACAGAACCAATAGGAGATAGAGAGATAGATAAAGAGATTCGTTCTAAGGAATTTGCTGACGTGATTATGGAGGTTGACAAGTCCCAAGATCTGCAGTCAGCGAACTGGAAACCCAGGAGAGCCAATGGTGTAGCCGGTCCAAGGCCAGCAGGCTTGAGCCTCAAGAAGAGCTGATGTTTCAGTTCAAGTCCAAAGGCAGGAAAAGTGATGTCGCAGCCCAGTGGTCAGGCAGGAGGAGGTCCCCCTTCCTCACAGACACTCATTCTTTCTGTATTATTCAGGCCCTCGACGAGTTGGATGAGACCCACCCACATCTGCTTTCCTCACTCTGTTGATTCAAACATTCGTCTCGTCCAGAAGCAGCTTCTCAGACACACCCAGAACAACGCTTGACCAAATATCTGGGCACCACGTGGTCCAGTCAGGTCAACGCAGAAATTAGCAATCATGTCTTTCGCCTTTATAGCCAGCCGCTCGGTGTTTCTACAACTCTTTCTGCTCACAGAGTGGTTCATAAACGAGCAGGGGCAGCATCGTGCGGGAGCTCACTGAAACGCCCAAGAGCCGTCGGTGTGCGAAGCACCGGGTCACACACAAAAGGGGATGGTATGGGGGGGGGGGGCATTTCATAATATTGATTCCAAGAGCCATCTGGGTACTATTTTCCTTAACTTCATAATCAATAAGGATTTATTTATCATTTAAGAGGTGCCAAGCCCAGGGTGCCTGGGTGGCTCAGTCGGTGAAGTGTCTGCCTTCGGCTCGGGTCATGATCCCAGGGGCCCTGGGATCGAGCCCCGCATCGGGCTCCCTGCTCAGCGGAGAGTCTGCTTCTCCCTCTGCCTGCCACTCCCCCTGCTTGTGCTCTCTCTCTCTCTGACAAATAAATAAATAAAATCTTTAAAAAAAAGAGGTGCCAAGCCCTACTCCGGCCACTGAGCAAAGTATGATCACAGCCACGTTCACACTTGCTCTGTGCAGTAAGCACGTTTAAGAGCTGGCTGTTTGTCACTCAACTTCAGGCCACGTCTCCGTCGAGTCCAGCCAGACTTACCTGGCATAGAAGAAGAAATGCGCAGAAAGCCAGCCCCAAGCCAGCTATGCTGTAAACAACATGTGATTTTTGCCTTGTTTCCTATGCCACTCACCGCCTGGTGTCCCTACCTAGAACTGATCACATCATTTGCGGTCTGTGTTGTGTAGCGCACAACGGAAATGTGAGACCCTGCCTTACCCCGTTCGGACTGCATTCACAAAACACCACAGACTGAGTGGCTTATACACAACAGAAATTCATTTCTTACAGTTCTGGAGGCTGGGAAGTCCAAGATCAGGATGCCAGCGTGGTTGGGTGCGGGTCCTCTTCTGGGTCTCTGTGTCCTCCCATGGCAGATGGGGTGAGGGAACTCTGGGAAGTCTCTTTTAAAAGAACATCGATCCCAGGGCGCCTGGGTGGCTCAGTCGTTAAGCGTCTGCCTTCTGCTCAGGCACGGTCCCAGGGTCCTGGGATCCAGCCCCGCATGGGGCTCCCTGCTCAGCAGGAAGCCTGCTTCTCCCTCTCCCACTCCCCCTGCTTGTGTTCCCTCTCTCACTGTGTCTCTCTCTGTCATATAAATAAATAAAAAAAATATTTAAAAAAATTTTTTAATAAAATAAAAGAACATCGATCCCATTCACAAGACTCCGGCACCATGACCTACGTACTTCCCAAAGAGCCCACCGCCTGATGCCATCACACTGAGAACTAGGATTCCAACATACGAATCCGGGAAGCACACAAACATCCAGACCATAGCAGATGCCTCGTTTAAAAAAAAAAAAAAAAAATGAAGAATTTCAAGATGGCAACAGTAGAGCATTAAATCTAGCACAAGTCCTCTGGAGCGCAGGGCCCTGTCCATACCTTTGACTTCTAGTTGCCATGTCTTTTGAACATTCTGCAGGGACAGCAATTTTTGGTGATAGCACAGAAGATCGTTTGGGGGCAAAAGACCCTGTTCCTGCAAATCAAACCACTTGTTCCCTAAGGTTTCTCTGCGGGCCAATTACCTCCCCGAGGTCAGCATGATGGTGCTGGCAGGAGGAACGTCCACTGCTCCTACGCCCTGGGTTCCCTGGTGTTGTGGGTTGAAGTATATCCCCCAAAAGATATGTTCAAGTCCTATGCCTGGTGCCTGTGAACATGCCCTTATTCGGAAATAGGGTCAATGTGATTAGTTAAATTAAGATGAAGTCACACCAGTGTAGGGTGAACACTTAACCCAATATAACTGGTGTCCTTTGAGGAAGAGAAAAGACACAGACACACAGAGAGAAAACCACGTGATGAGGGAGGCAGAGATTGGAGTGATGCATCTACAAGGCAATGAATGCCAAAGATTGTCAGCAACACCAGAAGCTGGGAGAAAGATAGCCAACAGATGCTCCCCTAGAGCCTTCACAGGGAGGGAATGTGACCCCGCCAATACCTTGATTTCAGACTTCTAGCCTCCAGAACAGTGAGAGAAGAAACATTAATTGTTTCAAGCCACCCAGTCTGTGATACTTCGTTACTGCAACCCCAGGAAACTAATATGCCCACAAATTTGTTCCCAGGGTCCTGCTGTTGTTTGGGCAGGGGGGGGCAGGAATCTATAGAAATCCGTCCACGGAGTCCCAACCAATGCCAGGAAATCCCAGAAAACAGAAACCCACCTTGACAGCCCCCAGAAATCCTACCAAGCCCAGGAGCTCCAGGTATGTCATGCTTGACTCCAAGACCCCATTCCATAAACAGAAATGGCCGGCATGCCATGCAGACCAGAAGCCAGCCAGAAATACCCATATTTGCCGTGCGCTGCCCAAAGTTCACAAGTACCTTGAACCACTGGGTATCCAACCTATAGATAAGAGAAGTGTCTCTTCGTGAAAACATTCAGCTAATCCTGAAGTAGGAGGGAGGGAATCAGAATTTGAATGAAGCCCCCACCCACCCCCACGGGAGGACTGGATCCTGGCATTGAGCTTCACGGGCTGCTAAGATCACAAAAAGATAGCCAGCCAGACCTGACGCACTTCCGTGGAAGAACATACCACCTATGATGCAGTCTTGCCCAAAAGTCAAACCTGAATCGGATCAAAGCCTGCAGATCTGATTACCAGCTTCCAGGAAATAGAGACATCACAAGACCATATTAACATCTTGGAAATGCTATCAGCAAAATCCCAGTTGGGAAACTCTACCCAACCAATGCCCTTCTTTCTTCAAGAAATACACTTCTAGGGGAACAAAAGAGATGGAAAGGGAGCCTGTAGATGAAAAAGAGCCTATAGACACATAGCAACCAGTAGCATGGTGTGGGCTATATTTGAATCCGGATTAATAAACCAACTGGAGGGGCGCCTGGGTGGTTCAGTCGGTTAAGCGTCTGCCTTTGGCTCAGGTTATGATCCCGGGGTCCTGGGATCGAGCCCCGTGTTGGGCTCCCTGCTCAGCGGGGAGTCTGTTTCTGCTTCTGCCCCTCCCCTCCACTCGCATTCTCTCTCTGGCTCTCTCTCTCAAATAAATAAATAAAATCTTTAAAAAATAAGTAAATAAACCAACTGGAAAAAACATCTGTGATATTTATTAGGGCAGCCAGAAATGGGAACACTCCTTGAGAACTGATGGTATTAAGGAATTCTTTTTTTAAATTTAGGTTGGGGGCGCCTGGGTGGCTCAGTCGTTAAGCGTCTGCCTTCAACTCGGGTCATGATCCCAGGGTGCCGGGATCGAGTCCCACATCGGGCTCCCTGCTCGGCAGGAAGGCTGCTTCTCCCTCTCCCACTCCCCCTGCTTGTGTTCCTGCTCTTGCTGTCTCTCTCTCTGTCAAATAAATAATATAAATAAATAAATAAATAAATAAATAAATAAATAAAGGTTGGATAATGATATTTCGGTTGTTGTTGTTTTTTTTAAATAGTCCATACATTTTAGAAATGCATTTGGAAATAATTATGGGAAATGTGATATATCTAGGATTTGTTTAAACATAATACGGGTGATGGAGAGCAGGAATGAGTGGATTTGAAACAAGGTCATCGTGAGTTGATAATTGGTGAAGCTGGTGATGGGTCAAGGAGGTTCATTATGTTGTTCTCTGTCACGTATATATGCTTAAAATTTCTATCATAACAAAAAAATGTTTTAATTAATTCCATCAGAACTTCATAAAAACAGCTGAGCCAATAGAATCTGAATTTTGGATATTGGATTAGTTTTCTCTAACTGCTGTAAAAATTACTGTAAACATAGTGACTTGAAAGAACAGAAACTTATTATCTTACAGTTCTGAAAGTCAGAAGTCCGGAATGGGTCTCTTGTGCTAAAATTAAGGTGTCAGCCAGGCTTCGTTCCTTCTGGGGCTTCAGGAAGGTTCTGTTTCCTTACCCTTTCCAGCATCTAGCGGCTGCCTGTATTCCTTGCCTCATGGCCCCTTCCAGCAATTGGGTCCCCTTTCCACCCTCAACTTACATCTCACCCCTCCTTCCCTGACACTGACCTCCTGCTTCCTTCATATGAGGACCCGTGTGACTCCATTGGGTTCACCTGGAGAATCCAGAATAATCTTCCCCTCTCAAGATCTTTAATTTAACCACATCTGCAAAGTCCCATATGCCATGTAAAGAAACATAGATTTGGGGAAATCGGATGTGTCTGGACATCTTTTGGTGGCCATTCTTCTGCCCTCCACAGATGTGATTCAGGCCAGGTATTTCACATGGACCGAGACGTAACATTTTTTCGTTTAAAACCGAGACACCCTATTATGGTCCCTACATACCTCAACAGGGGTGATTTTACCTCCCAGGAATATTTGGCATTATCTGGAGACATTTTTGATTGTCAAGACGTGGAGTGGGATGGGTGCTACTGGAATCTAGTGAGTAGAGGCCACGGATTGTAGTGCTGAGGTTGAGAAATTCTGGGCAAGAAGCAACGGAAGGAAAAGAGCATCTTATGTTCTCTCTCGTGTATCTACAAAGAGCAGGTAATCGATATATATTTGTTGAATGAATAATTAGCCTGCTCATCATATACATCACACCTTGTCAGTAAAATGACCTCAGATTTGGTGACCGCAGCTCAGACAGGGCCATGTGAGATACTAAAAATTGAATGTAATTTGGAATATCCAAAAAAGTATGCATTCCTGCTGAAATAACAAAAAGAGAGGCGCCCGACTTGATGTGCCTCTAAGGAAGAAAACACCCCCACCTCTTAAGCAATCCTGCCCTAAAATCCAAACGCAGTCTGATCAAAGCCTCTAGAAAGATTCCGTGGATTCCCAAGGTCTTATTCGCAGATAAAAGGGTATTTACACATCTTAGGATTCCTCGAGTGCAAAGGTCTTTAGAGCTAGAGAGAAAAGTACATATGGTGAGAACCACGTAAATGCAAAATCCAGTCAAGGGATGAAGCTTAAAACTAAGGGGCAGGGGGGCGCCTGGCTGGCCCAGTCCATGGAACGTGTGACTCTTGATCACGGGGTCGTGATTTTGTTTAAGCCCCACGTGGGGTGTACAGTTTACTTAAAAATAAAGTCTTAAAAAAAAGAAAAAAACTAAGGGTCAAGGTCCTGAGACCACCTCCCATGAAACACAGCATCGTGGACACAGCAATCATTAATAGGCTTCAAGTGTCCCATTAGGGTCACTGACAAGAATCTAGCCAGGGGCCAGCCCAAATCTTGGATGTGTATGCAGGCTCGATCATGGGGTGGTAACTATTGGCTGTAATGGGGATGAACCTCTGAGCTCGAGAATTTAGGAAAAGTACAGAAATTTAAGAGAAGCAAAACTATGGGATTCATATTTGGGGTGAAGAAGGAATCTGTGCATATTTGATATCTTAGGCATTTGTAAAGTTTCAAAGATGTTCTGAGCTTTGGAAACCACTGTAAAATGCATAATTAGGTAATTAATCTAAACTTGTCATTTTAGGTGAAAACTAATTTTATCTACACTATTGGAACCTTTTGTTTCTTTTTCAGTATTGGAGCATTTTTAAGAAAACTTAAAAAAGAAAAATGAATGTTCCATAGTGTAGTGGTTATCACGTCTGCTTTACACGCAGAAGGACCTGGGTTCGAGCCCCAATGGAACCATGGGTGGGAAGTTCCTTTTCTCTGGGGCGCCTGGGTGGCTCAGTCTTTTGGGCATCTGCCTTCAGCTCAGGTCATGATCCCGGGGTCCTGGGATCGAGCCCCGCATAGGGTTCCCTGCTCGGCGGGGAGCCTGCTTCTCCCTCTGCCTGCCGCTCCCCCCATTCGCGCTCTCTCTCAAATAGATAAATAAAATCTTAAAAAAAAAAAAGAAAGAAAACCTAAGCTTCACTCTATGTTTAATTCATTAGACTTAAAAGTTATTTGCATACTTGGAAATGTATTTGTTAATTGAGACAGATGAAGTGATTAAAAAGGGTGTTTTGGGCCTTTTTTTGTTTTTGTTTTTTTAAGATTTTATTTTTAAATCCTCTCTACGCCCAATGTGGGGCTCAAACTCACAACCCCGAGATCAAGAGTCACGCGCTCCCCGGTCAGAGCCAGCCTGGCGCCCCACACTAAGTTTTAAATGTGCTTGCAAATTCGTGGCAGTATTTAATGAACTAAGTTTGCAAGTAGGATCAAGTATTTTCCAGAGGTCCCTTAAAAGTGGTTGCTACTATTTGCCGGACTTAAAAATGAATTAAGAGAAAGAATAATAAGGTTTCTAGGCTGAACTTAAAAGGTTAAGGTAAACAAGGCATTTGAACCTGTAACTCAAATAAATTGACTATCAAATCTGTGAAAATGAATAAAGCTTTTTTTGCACACACACACACACCACTTTTGGGGGCTCTAATCACCACTTCCGAAGAGCTGTACACCGTGCAAATTACAAATTACTGTGCTTACGTTTAAAAAAGCACAAGTCCATCTTTGCAAGCCTATGGCAGTAATATGAGCAAATACCAATGTTGTTTACTAAATAAATTCCACCCAAACTCTCAGGAACCTTACTCAGCCCTCCAGATCCTGCTTAGAGCTGATGAGGTCTGATGTGAGTCAGGTTGCATTCCTCCTGAGGGGCTTGTGTTTCTGTTCTTTTGAATAATCTAAATCTAATGTTCTGCCCTTGCCATGTTCTCATCTATTATAGGGGTGTGTGTGTGTGTGTGTGTGTGTGTGTGTCTGTGTGTCTGTGTGTGTGAGACAGAGAGAGAGAGAGAGAGATTGGCTGTCATCTGAATAAATTATTTCACCCCTAGCCAGCTGGTTTAGGTTCCTTATAAAGGACCAGCTTAGCTCTGTACTACTATTCCACTGTGGTCTGATTGTTGCCAAGCATACTGACAGTCATACCCCGTGGTCCACAGGGCAGCACCATCACGCCTCACTCCACACCTACGGAATCAAGATCTGCTTCTTAACAAGATGCCCCGGTGAGTCCCACGCAGGTGACAGTTTCGGAAACAGCCGCCTAGAGAAGAATCCAAGTAACACCAATAGCTGATGCTGTGATGTTGCCGTGCTTGAGTTTCTGCTCAACAGAGCACACGGTAGCATTTGTCTTAGTTATTTATTTTTTTTACACTCTCTTTTTATTTTTATTTTTTTAGATGTCGAAGGTGATATCTTTATTTTTTTAATTTTTTTTTATTTAAATTCAATTAATTCACATATAGAGTATTATTGGTTTCAGAGGTAGAGGTCAGTGATTTGTCAGTTATTCGTCAATAACAGTGCTCATTCCATCACGTGCCCTCCTTAATGTCCATCACCCAGTAGCATTTGTTTTAAATGAAAATTTAAATTTTCTGTAAATTTCTTCTATGGACCATTCAATTATGCGTGTATTTGTTATTGAGTCAATGCAAATGGCGCCTGGGTGTTGGAACATGAGGTTCCATAGGAGGCTCCAGTGAGATGGAAGGAGGCAGGGGGTTTCTGCTGTAATCAGTGGGGCCCTCGGGCTTCAGGAAGTGTGCTAAGCTCCAGCCAACTCCAGTCCTATCACCCTAGATAAAGTTCCGGGTGGATTAAAGGTCACACATGCATTTCTGTTCCTTATATCAGGAGGAGGGAGTCTGTTTACCCTCTTACTTCGCCCAGGCCTTTCTACTCTCTCGCTCTTGGAAGCCAGCCACCATGTAAGGAGTCTGATTACTCTGAGATGGCCGTCCAAGATAGCTATGCGGCAAGGAACACTGAGGAGCCAACTGTCTTAAGTTGAAGGCTTCTCGAACCTTCCATCTCGGCCAGCAGGAATGCAGCTGAGGCCACATGCCGCAGAGCTGAGCCCTGCCTGACCCACGGAATCATGAACACACCCTAAAATATTGTCGTTGAAGCCATTCATTTTGGAGGTGATCTGTCACCTGGTGATAAATATCTATGACAAACGCTCAGACCTGCGCACCAGCCGCCTACTTCCTGTTGCCCACAGAATAAGCCTGCCAAAGCTGAGAGGAGTTCCTCCCGCTCAAGCGGGGACGAAAGGTAGGAAACAATGAAGGCTGACATTGGGAAGACGAGCTGAGAGACAGAACGTGAGCACGTGCAGAAGAAATTCGGGCCTGCTTTGATTTCCCAGACGCGACCAAGCAGCAGTGCCCTGTCACTCGTCTCCTCCCACCCATCTTTGTTGCAGCGTCGCTTACTACAAGTTACGTGCGTGAGCTGTAAGTGTGACCCTCAGTGAATGGTTGCAAGTGAACTCAGCCGCTGAGCTGACACCGGCTCAGCCCTTGAGACGCCCTGTCCGGGCCTCTTCCACGCACCGAACTGTCCCTCGGGGTGACCAGCCTCCTGATTCCTAGCAGTGTGCGTCAGTCAGGCCTGCTGTGAATTGTCCTGTCACGAGGCTGCGTTCCATGTGTACTTCTTCGTATCTGGTTTCTTTTTCTCAACTTTAGGTCTGTAGGATTCATTCCTGTTGTCGGATGTAGTCGTGGTTCATTTGATCTCGGTGAGGGTGAGCCTCGCGGCCAGATTAATTGCAACGGATTTGTGTACGGGCTGATTCTACCTAAGCCAAGGGCCACCAAACCTTTTCTGGAATTGGTCAGATTGTGAATCCTTTAGTCGTTGTGGGCCGTAGGTCTGTCCCGACTACTCGTCTCTGCCCTTGTAGCTTGAAAGCAGCCACACTACATAGTTACATAACCTGTAAATGGATGCATAAGACTGCCTTTATTGCTGCTGAAATTTGAATTTCATATGGCTGAGTGCATGTTTAGCCTTTTAAGAAACTGCCAAAATGTTTTCTCCAGTGGCCGTACCATTTTACATTCCTACCACTAATGTAAGAAGGGTCAGGGTTGGGGCGCCTGGGCGGTGCAGTCTGTTAAGTGTTGGACTCTTAGTTTCCGGCTCAGGTGGTGATCTCAGGGTTGTGAGATCGAGCCCCGAGTGGGTCTCCACACTCAGCGCCGAGTCTGCTTAAGACTGTTTCTCCCTCTCCCTTTGCCCCTTCCCCAGTACACCTTCTCCTCTCTCTCTCAAATAAATACATAAAATCTTAAAAAAAAAAAAAAAGAATGGCCAGGTTTCTCCATATCCTCATCAGCATTTGGTGTTGTCACTGTTGTTGCTTTTTTTTTTTTTTTTAAATTTTAGCCTTTCTGATGGGTGCGCAATAATATCTCATTGCGGTTTTGATTTGTATTTCCCAAATGGCTAGTGATAGTGAGCCCCTTTTCATCTGTTGCCATCTGTATATCCTCTTCAATGAAATATCTCTTCATGTCTTTTGCCTAGTTTTTAATTGGATTGCTTGGCTTTTACTGGTGAGTTTGACCATTTGGTCACCTGTAGAGAAGGCCTTGGGTTGCCTACCCAGCATCTACCTACTCTCCTTTCCACCTGACAGAATCCAAATACTGTTCAGGTATCCACCCCTGAACTGCACAGCAGGTGTCTTGAAGGGAAAGCCAACTCTCTCTCTTGCTCTGAGAATCAACTCAGCCTGAGTAACCTTATTATCTTCTGCCTTGTTACTCCTGATTTCAGGAAAACCAGTGTGACTCTATTCTAGCCATGTGACGGGGAGTAGGATAGGAAGGCTTCCTGGAGAAGTCTCCTCTCTATTTAAGAAAGAGTCATAGGACAATATTATTTATCTCTTCCTCTTGACATTGTCAGGTTTGGTTGAGGTACCTGGAACTGCTCCAAATGTCTTGCTCCCAACATGTTGATCAAACTAGGATAGTAGAGAAGAGAAATGGAGAAGTCTAGGTCCGTAATGACACCTTGAAGCTGAAGATTCAACCAACCTTGAAGACAGCTACATACACCTGGGCTTGCTATAAGAGCTCTAAGTTTCCTTACTGTCTGATTCAGCTGAGTCATGGTTTCTGACACTTACAGCCCAGAACATTCTAACTCATAGAAACGCCTGCCCTCTTGCATGTGGTTATTGTCGAGTATCTTAGTTCCACT
Source organism: Neomonachus schauinslandi (assembly GCF_002201575.2). Lineage (NCBI taxonomy): Eukaryota > Metazoa > Chordata > Mammalia > Carnivora > Phocidae > Neomonachus > Neomonachus schauinslandi. The sequence continues at coordinate 119,766,775 of NC_058419.1, forward strand.
TTTTTTTAACCCAACCCGCAAATACACCCTGCGCCGGTTAGTTACTATGCTTGTTGTTTATCTTGAGCTAACGGGGCTTACACAGAAGCCGCCATACAACACTTAGTCAATACATACGTGGAACATTTACAAATACAGACCTGGTAAAAGTATACAAAGCAAGTCTGAACACATCCCCAAGATGTCAATATCAAATAGACCATTCTTGTGGAGGGAGAGACAAGCCACCGTCCAAAAGAGAAGACACTTGCAAAGTGCAAAACCATTCACTGTGCTAGATGCCTTTCCTGGGCCCCTGGCCATTTCCCACCGATCCCCACTTGGCACTGTGCCTGCGAGGCTGGCCCGTACAAACTGGGGTTCTCGTTCCCTCTGGTTTCCAGGTGGAGCCTCCGGGGGACGTCGGAAGGCAGGTGGTGTGAGCTTCTCTTCCTAGCTCCGGCCCTGTGGAGAAAGCTGGCCGTGTCCCTCCACCAAAGCTTAGCTCCTGTCAGTACGGTCACCTTTCCCCAGGCTCTGCGCATTCCTGTCCGGTCAGAAACTGCAAAGTCTGAGATTTTACCCTCCCGCAAGCTAAAGAGTCAGCCTGCCCCTGTTTCAGGTACATATCTTTTTTTTTCCTTCATGTACATATCTTGACCGAAAGCACCAGAGCCCTGGTCAGAGACACAGACTTCAATCCAGCAAAAAGCAGTAAGCAGAGCACTCTCTTGAGTTGGTACCAGCTCCCCAATTCCCACAGGATGACATGCACCTGCACATGGTGGGGGGGGGGGCGCACCACAAGAGAGGAATCCTGGGTTAGGAAACGGAGCTGTTATCAGGCTACTCCCATCCTCCCCTCCAGAGAGATGACCCTATCTGGAATGCAAGCAAAACTCCCCGGGGGCCACACTGGAAGGTAAGCAAAGGTCTCAGGACGGCAGGATAAGGCTTCAGGATCCTGGAATGTCTCCGGGGAGAGCGACGTTCTTCTCTATCTTTATTATGTCCACTATGTCCAGCTCTGAAGGCTGGCTGCTATCCAATCAGCCTTGAACAAGCTCGCCAGTGCCCTTTGCTCGACAGAGCTGGACTGTGTGGAAACACCAGAAATCCAGGGAGAATTGTTGGCCAACGTTTGCCTGGCCGCCTCCGGCCTGAGGTGGTGAGCATGCCCACTGTCGCAGGCCTGGTGTGGCGCCCGACCCCTCACCTGTTGCCCCCAACCTGTCCATGCTTTTGTAAACAGTCCCTTCGTTGAGGTCTCCTTAAATTACTGGGTTTGCGCATTGCAAACTACATGCTTCTTGTAGAGACCCCGTGCGAATCAGAAATCGGTATAAAACATATACAAATCATTAAGAAAAAGACAAACAACCCAAGTGGATAATAAGCAAAGGCTATGGATAGGAAATTCACAAAAGACAAAACCTGCTGGCCAATGACCATGAAAAGATGCTTAACCTGGAAGATTCTCAAAGCTACATGTCTTACCACGCAGGGGAGGTGAAGAACTGGGACTCTCACTCAAGACTGGCTGACCTGGGGGGCCTGGCTGGCTCGGTTGGAGGAGCGTGCGACTCTTGATCTTGGGGTTGTGAGTTCAAGCCCCACGTTGGGTGTAGAGATTACCTAAATAAATAAACTTAAAAAAAGGCGGGGGGGGGGGGGGCGCCTGGGTGGCTCAGTGGTTAAACGTCTGTTCCCTCTCTCGCTGTGTCTCTCTCCGTCAAATAAATTTAAAAAATCTTCAAAAAAAAAGACTGGCTGACCTGGAAACTGCAGTCATTTGGGAGTGCAATTCAGCAGTACCTAGTAGAGCTGAAGAGGCTCACACCTTTGAATTGGCCCTTCTTCTGGGAATGCCAAACTCCTCAGCTCAGTATGTTCGAGCCTTCTCTGGGCCTCTAGAGAAACTCCTGAGCACCTGCCCCATCACAAAAGCAGCGATTCTCAATAATTAGAAACAACCTAAATGCTTATCAATAGGGGAATGTGTTAATGTATTCTATTTATAAATGATAATATCTTAGAGCAGTTAAAATTAACTGGGTCTATGTCAAGATGAGTAAATCTCGAAATCTTAACTTTTTTTTAAAGATTTTATTTATTTATTTGACAGAGAGAGAGCACAAGCAGGGGGAGCGGCAGGCAAAGGGAGAGGGAGAAGCAGACTCCCTGCCGAGCAGGGAGCCCGATGCGGGGCTCGATCCCAGAACCCCAGGATCATGACCTGAGCCGAAGGCAGACACCCAACTGACTGAGCCACCCAGGTGCGCCTCGAAATCATAATGTTAAGTGAATAAAGGATATACCCTCGTGATTACGTTTATGTGTAGAATTTTAAAACTCAGAACAATACTATGTTGTTTATGAAACATACTTTTGTAATTAAAGTGTAAGACCAAGGATAGGAAAAATGAACACCAACTTCACATTAGAGGTGACTATTGGAATAGAAGGATAGAAATTAACTGGACAGAGGTACCTTCAACTCCACCTGTAAACTTTTCTTTCTTAAAAATATCTGAAGCAGGGGCACCCGGCTGGCTCAGTCGGCGGAGCATGCGACTCTTGATCTCAGGGTTGTGAGCTCAAGCCCCACGTTGGGTGTAGAGATTACTTAAAAATATTTTAAAAATACATCTGGAGAAAAGATGGCAAAAATTAGCATGTATCAAATTTGAGCAGTGACTAATTGGGTGACCGTTCTTTTTCCATGTATATTTTATACATAGGAAATACTTTATCATTTAAAGATGGTTACAACAGCCTAAATGACCAATTTAAGTCCGTTAAGCAAGGCACAGTGTGTCCACAGGAATGGAACACCACACAACCTTTAAAAAACCACCATAGCGAGGATTTTAGGGAAACAGGGAAATGCTCAAGAGACATTTGATATGAAAGGGTAGATTACAAAACAATCGCATGGGTGGGCTCATTTTATTCAAAAACCTGTATCTTCCTCTTTTCATCACATATCTATAAACATGAGGATGAATGCCAGATTGTCAATTTTGGCTGTATCTGAGGAGTGTGACTATAGACTAGCTGTGTTTTCTCCCACATATCAATTTCTACAATGACTACATAGTTGTTTTATTATACAAATAAACAATTTAATGAACAATTTTTTGTGTGCAAGTAACACATCAAAATGAACCGAGCAATTAGCAGCTTTCCATTTCAGACCAAACACCTTGAAAGCATTTTTGCTATTTTCTGTGCTTATGCCGCCCTCTGGTGGAGTAATGGAAGAACGCTTACGAATGTTGAGTAATTTATAAAATCCCAAAGTGTTCTTTACATAGTAATAGAGACGCTGTATATAACTTTATTATTAAAAATTGATACATGCTCCTTACAGAAAATTTAGAGCACCCAGAAAAGTACAAAGAAAGGAAAAAAATCACACAGACTCTCGCTTCACCATTGGCTCAGGATTCTGAATCCCCGGGCAGGGGAGATACAAAGATGAGGGCACTGTAGGTATAAAGTCTACTTTCCTGCTACTTGGGTGCTAACCTTGAACTTGATTTTGGTATTTGACTCTTGCTTTGTTTACCTATCACCAGGCCTCTTCCTTTTTATAAATACCTAGCAATTTGACTCCCATTCAGATACTTTGGTTGCTTCGATTTCTTGGTTTTGTTTTTTGGTTTTGTTTCGTTTTGGTTTTTATTTTTCTATGATAAAAAATGTTGTGATAAATATCATATATATATAATCTTGGTGAAGTGACGTAAATTTCTATAGTGTAAATTCCAAACAGGGTCTTGCCCTATGGTTACATGCATTTATACATTTCATGGATATTGTCAAATTGTCCTTCAGAAAGTTGAATCCCTTTGTGCTTTCAACAAGGTGTGAGTACTCATTTCCCAATCGACCATCCTCAACACCATCGGGTATCACTCAACTTCTTCAATTAACTTCTGGCAATTTGCAAGGTAAGAAATTCTATTCCATCATCGTTTTGGTTTGCACGTGTTTTATTACCATGTCTTTTATTATTATAACTGTAGAGGTACAACCGTTTTCTCCTGTTGGTTGGTGACTTAGGTTTCTTTGTACCCTTTCGTTTAGTTCATCTTTTTTTCTGTTGGGTTTTTCATTTGCTTTTCTTCATCTTTCTTTTTTTTTTTGACTTTTGATTTTGAGCTCTGCATAAATTAGGTAAATCAGCCCTTTGTCATGTATGTTGCAAATATGTTTTTCTCAAATGTCATTTTATTTATTTTTTTAAAACTTTTATTTTAAACAAGGATTTTTTTTTTTTAAATTTATTTGACCCAGAGAGAGACAGCGAGAGAGAGAACACAAGCAGGGGGAGTGGGAGAGGGAGAAGCAGGCTCCCCGCAGAGTAGGGAGCCTGACGCGGGGCTCGATCCCAGGACCCTGGGATCATGACCCGAGCCGAAGGCAGATGCTTAATGACTGGGCCACCCAGGTGCCCCTCAAATGTCATTTTATAAATTCTTTCTTTCCCTTCTTTCTCTTCTTTCTTCCCTCCTTCCTTCCCTCCTTCCCTCCTTTCTTTCCTGTGCAGAGATTTTACATTATCACATAGAAAAAATTGTAAATTCTTCCTTTTCAGTTTCTGGCGAAAGATCATTTAAAATAAGGCATTTTAGGGGCTCCCGGCTGGCTTAGTCGGCAGAGCACGCAACTCTTGATCTCGAGGTTGTAGTTTCGAGCCCCACATTGGGTGCGGGGCTTACTTGAAAATAAAAATCTTTTTTTTTAAAAAAAAGACATTTTAAATAACTGACCACAAGTATAGGAAGCTACAGGGTATGGTTGGAAGAAGTGGTTGCAGTGGGCAGAGATGGAGATGGGGCGGGGCCATGGCCTGAGAACTCAAAATAAATGAGTCAGCGGTAGGTTTGGTCATCGCCTGAGAAGCCAACGTGGACAGATGCCTAGAGCTGTGTTTAGAGGACTCTGGGAACTCAGGAGGTGCGCAAAGTCATGGGCATGGGGAGGGAGCACACCTGGGAGATGCTGCTGCTCAGTGGGCCTTTCTCACTGGGCCAGAGGGCCAGTGGGTGGGCAGTGATACCCCTCGAATTATGTTGAAAGTAGTCTGTGGATATTATTAAAAAAAGAAAATCTGGTCACGGCATGGAGTATGAAAAAAAAAAACCACATATGATTTCACCATAGTTAATATTTTAGCCCATTTCCTCCCCATCTGTTTTCAGCTCATATTTTTAAAATTGGACTCATACTATGTATGCATTTTCAGTTTTGTTATTCTTTGCTCTGTATTTTCCCCAACCTTTTATTATGAGCATTTCCAAATATTCAACAAGATTGAAAAAATTTTACAGCTGACACACGAATACTTACCACCTAGATTCTACCTTTGCCATTTTACTAGAGTTCCTTTTTCAGATATCTATCCCCGCATCCATCCCTGTCTCTGTCAATCAATCCATCTGACTCTTTGATACATTTCACAGTAAATTGCACACATCTGTGAGCACGTCTCTCTAAGTATGTCACCAAGCATGCCACTAACTAGTGATCCATATTTGTAAACGGTGGTTTTCTTTGCAATAAACGTGATGCATAGTGGATGGCGCCAATCTTCATACGTGTGGATTTTACCTTTTTTTTCTCATTCACTATTTATCATAAGTTTTCGCTTAGAGTCACATTAAGTCAACCAATTAAACCAGGAAGGCTGAACAACTTTGCAAGATACAGTCTCCCCCCTCCGGGAGCGTGGCACGTCTCATGTCTTCTCATTGGCTCTTGGGAAAGCTAAGGAATTTTCAGACAGGCTCAGGCACTTTTTACATCAAGCTTACTGCTAGGTATTTGAGAGTTTGTTGCTTTTGTGAAAGGACTTCGTTTCAATTCTAATTTCCAAAGGACTATTGTAGGTACATAGAAAGGTGGTTGATTTTTTTTTCTTTTAAAGAATTTATTTATTTATTTGACAGAGAGAGACACAGCGAGAGAGGGAACACAAGCAGGGGGAGTGGGAGAGGGAGAAGCAGGCTTCCCGCTGAGCAGGGAGCCCGATGCGGGGCTCGATCCCAGGACCCTGGGATCATGACCCGAGCCGAAGGCAGACGCTTAACGACTGAGCCACCCAGGTGCCCCAAGGTGGTTGATTTTTGTGTATTTTGTATCCAGCAGCGTAACGGAAGTTTCTGCTGGGTTGGAATAGCTTTTTCCGGCGTTCTCTTGGGCTTTTTTAGGTATAGGATCAAGTTAGCCGAACAATGATTTATGCACCCCTCTCGGATAATTTACTTCATTTCTCTGTCTCTGACTTATGTCACCCTGGCTAGGCCTTCCAGAACAATCTTATGCAACAGTGGTAATGACGAGTTTTCGAGTCTGGTTCCTCATTTTCAGGGAATTCTTCCAGTGCAGCCATTCACAAGGAGGGACTCCAGCGTCAGCGGAGGGGTGCTTTGCTGGGGCCGAGTTGGAGCACGGGTGGTTTGAAAACACCCTACAGGTGATTCTGAAAAGCACCAGCATCCCCAGGTTAGGTAAAACCGCATTCATGTTTCACCAAAGATTTAAGTGTTCATTTAAAATAGATACCATTGGGACGCCTGGGTGGCTTGTCTGCCTTCTGCTAGGGTCATGATCTCAGGGCATTGGGGGGGGCGGTCCCTACTCAGCGGGGAGTCTGCTTCTCCCTCTGCCTGCCCCTCCCCCTACTTGTGCTCTCTCTCTGACAAATAAATAAAGTCTTTAAAATTTTTTTAAAAAATAAAACAGATATCATCAAATGAAGTGTCTTTTGTTTCTTAGCTTACAGTGTTTATCAGAAATTCATGGTGTGATGGTGTGAATCTCTCAGATAAATAGAACCATTTTATTGAGCTCTTATCCACATACCATACAATTCATGCATTTGAAGTGTTCAAGTTAATGATTTTTAGTATATTCACGGGGTTAAGCGTCACCACAATGGTTCTAGAACATTTCCATCCCCACGGAAAGAACCCCCGCCCCAGCGTCTGACAGCCGCCAGCCTCCTCTCCGTCTCCACGCCTGCTCTGGAGGTTTCGTGCCACCGCAGTCAGATCCTGTATGGTCTTTTGTATGTGGCTTCTTTCACTTAACATCATGTTTTCAAGGTTCGTCCACGTGGCAGTAGGAGAAAAACAGTCATTTTCTGATTTCTTTCCACCAAGTTCACGGGGCTCAGCGACGGGATGGCACGGACAGTGCAGCGGGCTGCGAGTACCCTGGTGGCCGTGGCCTTCCCCATTCCTGGTCCCGCGGGGTCCTAGCGGAGCCCCATTCACAGCCGGAGCTCGCTGACTTTACAGGATTTCTGGCCCACGCTTTCGTCTGGAATCTATAAATACGTCCTCTACCTACAGTGCATGGTTTGCTCGCGGCTCCCCGAACTCCCATACAGTAGCCAGGAAATCGAAGGCTTCGGGTGGATTTATCAGCCAAGATCTGGGAAGTCTAGCTGTGAATAGCCTCAGGCGCCCCCCAATGCCTCTGCTGCCCAAGGGCCGTGCGTGGCTGTCACCTCTCGTCAGCACACTTGCTGGTCCTCTCTTTCCCACCAAGCCCAAATCCGGGCACTGCTGCGACCCTCAGCTCTTTTCGCGCGGCTCCTGCCGCCACCTCCCCCGTGCGCTGTGGTCCCACCGCAGCCCTGCCCACCGCGGCCCCCGGCCTCCCTCGCCGCCGCCTCCAGGCCGCCTCCCGCGGCCCGGCCCCGGCCGGGCACCGGCTCCCTCCCCGCCGCCCTCCCCGCCGCTGCAAACCTTCCCTCGCACTCGGCCCCTCGCCCCTGCCCCGGCTGACGGGCACTGCTTCCCGGTCGGCCCTCCCCGGAGCCCTTTCCAGCCCGCGGCGGCCGGCCCCTTCGGCGGCCTCTGTCTCCCCCTGGTGGCCCCTATCGGGCCGAACTCGCCTGCTGGTCTATACTGTCCTCCCCAGGCTGCGAAGCCTGACCCTGTCTTCCTCACCACCGCGCTCCCAGCCCCTAACGCGGGCACTCGGTAGGCTCGCAAGCAATCTTCTTTAGTCTGCGTTGCCCGACCTTGAGCTAGTGACACAGGGGGCCCGATGACCCTCCCGGGGCGGGGGAGGTGGGCAGGCAGGACGTTTAACAGCATCCCTGGCTTCTACCAACCAGAGGCCAGTAGCCCCCTGTGGTCAGGACAACCCGAAATGTCCTTAGGCATCACCACTGTCCCCCTGAGGGCCAAAGGCGTGCCAAGCTGAGAGTCCCTCTAAGACAGCAGGGAGAGAATGAAGGAGCCCGGTGGAGACGGACCCCACTGGCCGCAGGGGCCGCTTTTCCTTTGCTCCATCTGATTGAGCCAGAGAACACAAAATGAGACCTAAGAGAGCAGGAGAAAAACATCAACCATTCTCTTTATCCTAACCACATCCTTACATCTCTCGAAAGCCAAACCAAGCCCGTGCCGGGAACTCGGACAACTTGTCTTCCTTATCTGCCCGGCGGCTTCCACATACCTCTCCCCTCTCTTGATTAGGGCTCTGGTAGGCTGTCTATACCCGCGCTGCATGCCACCAAAACCATTTCCCCAAGGCCCCAGTTATCCCCATCCTCCCCCTTCTCGCTTCTCTAACACAGGCTCTCCCCTCCCCCTTATTTGGGGCCCCATGCACAGGCTGATCCCCCCCATGATAGCAGGTTCCCCTTACTGAGCGCTCCCCACGGGCAGGGGGCTGTCCCATAGCATACCCCGCCTCATGCCATTCTGCTTCCGCTCCGAGAAGCCAGCTTACTGTCCCCGAGGCAGCGAGGCTCAGAGGGCCTTAGCAATTTGCCCCACGGCCCAAGTGGCAGTGGCAGACTTCGAACCCAGCTCTTTCCGACTCCAGGCCTGGGCCCTTTCAGGGCTCAATGACGTGTCTTTCTGAGAGAGCTTCTCACACTGGGGCCCATGGGCTCAGGACAGCCTGCCGGTGGAGGAAGCTTCTGGCGTGCCAGGTGGAGCTCCCCTTCCCGCGTCTGTGCTCCCCCGTTCATACCTCCTCACCCCCGTGCAGTTGCATTCCCGGCTACCAGAAGCTTGTAACAAGAGCCCCCTCTCCACTGTGGCCAGAAGGACCTTTGCAAAATGCTAATCTGGCCATGAGGCTCCCTCCCCCGCACCAGATCCGGGAAGGGTCCTCCTCTGTTTCATCGCGGGCTCCCTCTGCCGGCCGCCTGCTCCCTGCCTTCCCCTTCAACCACATTGTGCCCCGAGTCCCAAAGCCTTCGGCGCCTGTCGTTACTTGAGTGCTACCCTGGGTCAGTGTCCTCTGACCTTAAATCTTGACCGTATTTGCCTTCCCAGTGCCTAGAACAACATCTGGAACACCAGAAGTCCTCAACAAAATGCTAACAGTTGGAATGTATGAATGAGTGGTTGGAATGCTTTGGTGGGGATTTTTTTAAAAAGATTTATTTATGTATTTGAGGGGGAGAGGGGCAAAAGCAGAGAGAGAAACTTGAAGCAGACTCCCTGATGAGCGCAGAGCCCGCCGTGGAGCTCGATTCCAGGACCCCGAGACCACGACCCAAGCTGAAATCAAGAGCGGGCTGCTTAACCGACGGAGTGGTGGGGATTTTTAAATAGTGAACACAATCATTTTGAATGATTGGGTCTTATTTGACAGCACTTCTTTCAATCTGTTTAATGGCTTTTGAAGAGACGCAGTTTAAGATTCCATTCCCACTGGGCGCCTGGGTGGCTCAGGTCTGCCTTCGGCTCAGGTCACGATCCTGGAGTCCTGGGATGGAGCCCCGCATCGGGCTCCCTGCTCAGCGAGGAGCATCCTTCTCCCTCGCCCTCTGCTCCTCCCCTCTGTCTCTCAAATAAATAAATCTTAAAAAAACATTTTTGTGTGTCTCTGAATATAAATGTCAACCCTACTCAAAACGCTTTGAGCCATAATTACGCTGCCTGCGTCGACCTGGCTTCCGCACAGCAACCCGAGGAGATTGCCGTAAAGGAAGGAATGCCCCCCACCTCCCTCCAGCTTGCCAGACAAGGTCTCGGAGAGGGAGAAAGCAGGAGAAGAGCCCAAGTGCTCGAGGCCTACACACCTACTGACACCAAAGCTGCCTGACAAGAATCACTGCCAAGGTCTTTGGTTCCTGATCCGAGCTTCTCCCATCTCTGAATCTGGATTTGTTCTGGGTTAATATCAGGGCAGAAAGAAAACTGTGAGCTCCTGTCTACAGGGCTCTGTCTATGGAGCAGCATTCCTGACCAGAAACATCCTCATCCTGATGTAGGTGCATGAAGAATTTCCCGGGGGCCTTATATGAAAAACCCACAGTTAGCATCATTGTCAATGGGGGCAAAGCAGGAGCTTTCTCCCTAAGGTCAGGGGCAAGACAAGGACGCCCACTCTCACCACTCTTATTCAACACAGCATGAGAAGTCCGAGCCACAGCGATCAGACAACAAAAACAAAGAAAAGGCATCCAAATTGGTAAGGAAGAAGTCAAACTTTCACTACTTGCAGATGACATGATACTCTATATAGAAAACCTGAAAAACTCCCCCCCAAAACTACTAGAATTGGAATATTATTCAGCCATAAAAAAGAATGAGATCTTGCCATTTGCAACAACATGGATGGACCTAGACAGTGTGATGCTAAGTGAAATAAGTCAGAGAAAGACAAATACCATATGATTTGACTCATATGTGGAATTTAAGAAACAAAACAAACAAAGAAGAAAAGAGACAAACAAAAAAACAGACTCTTGACTCTAGAGAACAAACTGATGGTCACCAGAGGGGAGGTGGGTGGGCGGATGGGGGAAACAGGTGATGCGGATAAAGGAGTGCACCTGTCGTGATGAGCACCGGGTGATGGATGCAAGTGTTGAATCACTGTATTGTACTCCTGAAACTAATACAACACTATGTTAACTACACTGGAATTTTAAAATAAAAAATTTAATAAAAAATGAAACAAAAATGATTCTAAAAATTAAAAAAAGTCCCTTGGAGCAAGAGACATGGGCACCTTGCCGGAGATGTGTGGTTGTTTTTTGGTCTGCTCCAAGCAGCGCGTGTCGTGGGTGGGAGGCATCGTGGAGCCCTCAGAGAGGCAGGCTCATCAGCTCGAGGATTTTGTTGTCACCAATACTGTTGCCATTTTGGCTAGATTTGTGTTGACACAGTTTTCTCTTCTAGGAAGCCAATTAATTCTCTTTAGCCCCTGCACCGGCTCTCAAAAGCCAGACCTTCTTTAGACTTGCCCCATAAGAGTGAGAAAGCCACTGTGAGATGCAGGGCTCCCTAAAACCACTGAATAAAAACGTCTAAGTAGGGGATTGAAATCTGGGAATTCACCCTGATGTAATAGGCTCTGACCACCACTGACTATGCTTACACTGGATCCCTGTTTGGGCTTCACCGGATTAGTCTCTCTGTCCTCGGCATTGGAGTGAAGGATCAGGGCCTTGTGACAAAGCACAGATACAATCATACAATCATGGTGTGCCCCTTGGGCTGTGGGTGACCATCCTCTAGATGGTATCTGGAAGCTAGGAATGGGGACTGGGTGTGCGATAATTACACCCTCTTCATGGAGAGATGCTCCTCCTCCCAGCAGGTCAAGGTGTCTTCTTTCTTCTCTTCCTTTCATTCCTCACAGAAAAATGTGTGTGTGTGTGTGTGCGCTATTCCTTCAAGGGCTCATTCTAGAAGTGGGAGAAACAGAAATCTCCTCGATTCTGGTTACTATTGAGTAATGGATGAGCTGATTGTGTTTCTGTATTTTCTTAGATTTCTCATAACCCCCTATCTCAAACTGGGCCAGAGACAGTAGGATTTTAGGGGTGGATTTGTCTTCCATTTGACAAATATCTGTGAGAGCAGAAAGGAGGGGGGAGCATGCCAAGAGAAAATGGGGTGTCCCCAAGCCCAAAGGAGGAGAATTTGGAAACCCCAGGGGTGTGTTCGGCTGGTGGAGATGAGATGCATGGTGAGGAGAGTACAGAGCATTTCATGCTGAAAGGGCCCCTGGGACAGGCTTCATGAAGAAGCCCCAGCGGCAGGCTCAGGGACCCAAACATTATTTTGGACTCAGCAGAGAGACAGTGGAACATTCTCCTTTATCAGTGGTCATGATGACTCCGATTGGGAGCTGGAGTGACAGATAATAGTCTCCCCCCTCTCTCCTTTTTTTTTTTTAAGATTATTTATTTATTTTTGTGAGAGAGGGAGAGAAAGCAAGCATGAGTTGGAGGGAGGGGTGGGGGGGTAGAAGCAGGCTTCCCGCTGAGCTGAGCAGGGAGCTCAATGCGGGACTCAATCCCAGGGCCCTGGGATCATGACCTGATGGAAGGCAGACGCTTAACGACTGAGCCACCCAGGCACCCTCTCTCTCTTTTTTTAATGGACTTTATTTTTTAGAGCAGTTTTAGGGTTACAGCAAAATGGAGGGAAGGCATAGCGATTTCCCTTCCAGTCCCGGCCCTCACACACCAGAGCCTCCCTGTCAGTATCTGTCAGCAGAGCAGTACATTTGTTACAGTTGATGAGCCTACACATCGTTATCACTTTTGTAGGGTTCACTCTTGGTGGTGTACATCCTATGCGTTCTGGACAAGTGTATAATGACATGTATCCACCATTACAATAACATACAGAGTAGTTTCGCTGCCCTAAAAATCCTCTGTGCTCTGCGTTTTCATCCCTCCCCCCATCTCCTGGCAACCACTGATCTCCATTTACTGTCTCCCCAGTGTTGCCTTTTTAAGAACGTCGGGTGGTTGGAATCAGAGAGTACGTAGCCTTGTCAGACTGGCTTCTTTCACTTAGTAATATGCACTTACGCCTCTTCCATATCTTTTCATGGCTGGATAGCTCATTTCTTTTTAATGCTGCATAATATTCCATGTCTGGATGGACCGCAGCTTACTTATGCGCTCACCTTCCGAAGGTCATCTTGGTTGCTTCCAAGTTTTGGCCCTGATGATAAAGCTGCTGTAGAATTTTGTGTGGACCTAAGTTTTCAGCTTCTTTGAGCAGACACCAAGGAGTGCAATTGCTGGTCCATAAGAGTCTTTTTAATTCAGGAAGATCCCAATCTCCAGTTTTAATGGAAGGTGTGGATAATGAGAGTCTTCCTGTGAAGTTGGGTTTAGGAATGATGGAGCCAGATACCAAACCTTGGAAGAGATAATACTCCAGCGAATTTAAACTAGTTAAAAATGATGAAATAGGGACGCCTGGGTGGCTCAGTCGGTTAAGCGGCTGCCTTCGGCCCAGGTCACGATCCCAGGGTCCTGGGACCGAGCCCCACATCGGGCTCCCTGCTCGGCGGGAAGCCTGCTTCTCCCTCTCCCACTCCCCCTGCTTGTGTTCCCTCTCTCGCTGTGTCTCTCTCTGTCAAATAAATAAATAAAATCTTTAAAAAATAAATAAATAAAATATACTAATAATTCCAGGGTGCCTGGCTGGCTCCACCGGTGGAGTGGGCAACTCTCGATGTCGGCGTTGTGAGCTCGAGCCCCACACTGGGTGCAGAGATTACTTAAAAATGAAATCTTAAAAAAAATTCTAATAATTCAGCCAGGTGTTCAAAATGAGCAAACTTTCGGTAGAAGAGGGAAGGCCCTGGTTGGCAATGTTTCCCCGCAGGGGTTCTGGACCAACAGTGTCAGCTTTCAGTGGGACTTGTCAGAAATGCAAGTTCTTTTATTTTATTTATTTATTTGAGAGAGAGAATGAGAGAGAGAGAGCATGAGAGGTGGAGGGTCAGAGGGAGAAGCAGACTCCCTGTTGAGCAGGGAGCCCGATGCGGGACTCGATCCCGGGACTCCAGGATCATGACCTGAGCCGAAGGCAGACGCTTAACCAACTGAGCCACCCAGGTGCCCTGAAATGTAAATTCTTAAGTTCCAACCCCGACCTACTGAACCAGAAATGCTGGGGTAGGGGTCTAGGAACCTGTTTTACAGGTTACAAATTTTCCAAGGCACACTCAAGATGGAGCCCCGCTTTGCAGCGACCTCAGGCCTGGCGGGAAGCAGGAAGACATCTGGTGTCTGAGTTTGCCTTCCACGGGGCTAGCAGCAGAGGGGTCATCAAATATGCCGTGAGAAGTGCTGGAAACCATCTCTGCTACAACAGTCCGGTTTAGTCAGGAAAATTCTGGATATTTCGAACCGGAAGGGTTTAATACACGGAATTGGGTATTGGAAGAATGGGCTGGCCCGGGGAGTGAAGGTCGAGAAAAATTACTCCCAGCTTTCAGGAGATCAGGCGGCTGACATTCCAGGAAAAGGCATTTACAGGAGGGGATTTACGGGGGGGATAAGTGGAGTTAAGAACAGGTAGCCCTGCAGGCTGACTGTGAATGAGTCTTTGCCGGATTTCTGCCCCGTTTCTCCTAACGTTATCATAGCTCACGGGAATGGCTGCCAGAGGCCATGGTAATTCACTCATACAGGAAACATCCAGGAGGGTCCCCTGTGTGCCACATTTCCACCACACAGCGGGCCAGAGCCGAACCTCCTGGGAGGGGACTCTGACCCTTACTGGATCAATCAAATTCTTTCCTGAGAGACTGCGTGTTGGGGAGACAAGTCATATGTACAACAGAGCTTGGCAAATGTCCATGAACGTCTACACTTCTACTGCTCAGGTGCTCAGGGTCATGGATCAGCACTAGTATATTCTTTTTTTTTTTTGAGACTGATTTAACCTCTCCTTAGATTCTGCAAACTTACCCCAGGACTCTTCCAATAAGTTGTTTTGCTTGTTTTTTTACTTTTTGGTTTAGTTCAGGGTTTCACAACTAGGCGTCGTGCACATTTGGGGCTGGATAATTCTTTGTGCTGGGGGTTACTGTGCGCCTTGTAGGTTGCTTAGCAGTATCCCTGGCCCCTCCTCATTAGATGCCCGTGGTACTCCACCTCCTAAGCACTGACAACCAAAAATGTCTCCAGACATTGCCAGATGTCCCCTAAGGGGACAGAATCATCCCAGTTGAGAATCACTGACTTAGACAAATGCAAGTTAGTTTCTCTTATTTGCGATGAAAGAGTCTTCACATCCCTCATATTTCCCAATGGAAGACACGATTCTCTTACTCGGGGGAGCTCAACACTGGATGAGCAACAACTGTAAAACGCCAGCCATATTTAGATGGCTTCTGGTCTGAGGGTAACAGTCACACCCATTCCTGTCAAGATCCAAAGGGTCATGCTTCTCAAGGTGGGACGAGGGTTGCTGCCCCGAAATGGGACACCAGTCCCCGATATGGGAAGACTTACAGTGGCAGCTTCTGTCCACAGGCAGGAGGGTCTAGAATCACTCTTGCAGCCATGGATGTCCATTTCATTGCCTTCATCACACCTCCCTGTAGGGTTGACTGGGCTTCCTACCAGGCTTCTTCCCTGGAGCTCCTTTTAAGGCCCAGCTGCAGGCCTGGTTTGTAGGGTGAAGAGTTACCTCATAGAACTACCTCAAAGCCACCCTTTGTGACCTCACCCACACTTCCTAGCCCTTGCTTTAACCAGGACTGGACTTTCTTCCTTCTCCCAGAGGTTCGGTCACTCAAATCCCAGAATGCCTTGCAGCCCATTCTGTCTGCAAAGCCAATCCGAGTCGCACTTAACATGAGAGAAAGTGGAAATCAGATTAGTTAGATTGTTCCTAGAAAATTCATGCTGGCCACCCAAGATCACCATCATCCTCAGAGTTCATTAATTGTATATCTACTAGCACATCCGAGTACTTTCGTGGATTATGGAATTCAAGTTTTTTAGTTACCAGATGTCAGGGATTGTTTCTTTATCTTTCGGAAAATCAAGCTAATACGTCTTTGCCTTCAGTTGGCACTTAGAGATTTTCTTAATAATTACAGAAAGAGGTATTTTGATCCATGCCTTGGGTTGTAACCCAGTTGGACCTATGGAATAAGTCTTGTGAATTAGCAAGTTACTTATGAGTCAGCCAAGCATCAATAAAGAGATGCTTAGGCGGTATTGTTCATAACAGAGAACAAGTAAAAACAATTGTTCTGAAGAAAAGATTCACAACGGCTATGTTTCGGTTTCGAAAAGGAAAGAAAACTTTATTATTATTATAGAAACCTAATAGAAATAGAAGAGGAAAGGAATCCACACACAGATGAAGGTAATAGTAGGCAATAAAGGAGAATAAGGCGAAGTCACATCAGATCGGGGACTTACAACGTCCAACCTCATCAGCTGGGGAAGCCCGGTGGAGACAGCCAGGCTGGAGTCCTGACTGAGAGGCCTGACGGAGCGTCCTCCCTTCAGCTGAGACTTGCCACTGACCATCCCCATAAGGGCCATATTTACAGGGCAAATAACAGGGTTGGAAATTAAACATTTGTTTGCCTCCATGCAGTCTGGAGCGAACCGCATCTCTATGTTATCATGTTTCTATATTTTTAAGGAGCCTGGGCTATGTGTGTCTGCCTCCCCTCCCAGATTCTATTCCGGGGGGCCAGCCCCACCTGGAGCCCGAGGGGATGTGGGACAAGGTTTGTAGCTCTGGGCATCCAGAACAGAAGGGCCAGTTCTGATCTGGAAGCCAGATCATATATTTAAATAACCAGGCTCCCAAGGTCATTCGCACAGCACGAGTCTCACAAACAACATTCCTTCGCCTGCCTGTGTACGTGCGGGTCCAGGTGGTCGGTTATGCAGGACACATCCCAGAAACATCTCTCCATACAGAACAACAACCAAATACCTACGAGTAGGGGACTGGGATATAAATTACCGTAATGATCAAAGTAGCAGCGGACGCAGCAACAACGACTATGTGTCGAGTGTGTATACGTGCCAAGAAATGTTGAAGAATCTACGTGGATTATTTCTTTTAGTCTCACAACAATCGTACACGAGGACAAAACAATGACGATTCCAGTTTCGCAGATGGAGAAACTGAGGGACCGCGGTACATAACCAGCCAAGGTCAGACTGTTAGTGGCGGTTGAAGATGCCACGCTTCACCCGGTTGCCTCTGCTACCCTTCCTGCTTCCTGTGCCCGCCCGCAGGAGTCAGATCAGACCCTGGCCTGGGCGGGGGGGTTGTCTGAGGATTTGGCGAGCCCCAGAAACTCCTGTACAGTTTATATAATGATGGGTCTGATGGACACACTTCATTTGTAATACTACAATGTGACTTCCGTTTTCTGTCACAAACTCTAAAAATGAACCCTGAATGGTTTTTGTGACTTCTGAAGTAGATTTATACTCCAGGAGTTAGCTCTGAATTTGGCTTGGGATGCCTATCCCCGGAAGAAGCCCATGTTGAACAGCTCAGAAGGAGCCTGGGAATATCAGCTCATCAAGCTTCGTGAAAAACTATGGTGGACACTGCTGTATGTTCTGCATAACCTGCTTTTCTTTCCTCCTGGACACAGTGCAGGACTAAATTTCCCAGCCACATGGCTGGTACTAGTCACTGTTCAATGAGCGGAAATACTGCACACCACTTCCCGGCCAACCTATGAAGGGCCCCATGAGTGATGCTCCATACTCCTGTCACTAGAAGCAGACGGGCCCAGAGAACCTGCCATCTACCTATTGAGGACACGTGGCTACAAGAAGGAAGGATCTGGGGCCCCTGAGTCACAACTTGGAGGACCCAACATGAGTAAGAAGTAGACCTATATTGTGTTGTCACTGTTGTTTTATCTTTTGTCACAGCAGCTAATGCTCCCCAGATGAACACAAAACCCTTGGGTTTTGGTTGGAATTCTCTTACATGGACGAGAATTGCCAATTTACAACAGAGTTAATACCTTCATGAACATAGTCTATGCCTCTGTTGAATGATTTGTCTTTCATGACTTTAAATAAGATTCTGTTCTTTCCCATGAAAGTCTTGTACATCTTCTTTTAGATTTAGTCCTTAGGCCACTATTGGCTTTCTTACCATTGGAAATAGCATATATTTTTTTTAAATCACATTCTTCAAAAAGTTGTCACTGGCATTTAGGAATGCCACTGGATTTTATTTTTAAACATTTGTTGAGATATAATTGGTATACCATAAAATTCGCTCATTTAAGGCATACAACTTGCAGAGTTTTAGTAAATTTATATAATTGTAGGACCACAATCACAATCCAGGTCTAGAACATGACTGCCAGCCCAAAATGTTCCCTAGTGCCCACTTGTGGCCATACCCCACTCCCACACCTAGCCCCAGGGAACCACTGCTCTGTGGTTGTCTCGAGTGCTCCTCTTCTAGAAAGTTCCTATATATGGAATTATGACTATATAGTCTTTTCTTGGATTTTCTACATAATCATGTTGCCTTGGAAAGATTACAGTTTTGTTTCCTCCTTTCCAGTCCTTCTACTTTTAATTTCTTTTCCCCCTCTATTTGCTTAGTGGTTACCCTTAAATTTTTAACTTATATACTCACTTAAAATCTGAAGTTGATTGGGGTGCCTGGCTGGCTCAGTTGGTGGAGCATGTGACTCTTTACCTCGGGGTCGTGAGTTCAAGCCCCATATTGGGTGTAGAGATTACTTAAAATAAATTAGTAAACGAGCAAAAGAAAAAAACCCCACTAAAGTTAATTAATGACTCAGAATAAACAAGGACATTAAAAAGCTTTATCCCTAATTATTCCTCTCCTGTCTTACATGCTATCTGTGAACTCTGTAATATCGACATTGAAAATTATAATCAGGGCTGGCTTAGATATACTTACTAATTTCTTTGTTTATCATTGCTTCTGGATCCAAGTCCTTCATTCTGGGCCCAATTACCTTCTTCCCAAAGTACTCCTTTTGTAAGTTCTTTACCTGAAAATGTCTTCATTTTGTCCTTATTCTCAAGTAATAGGCTAGTAGACCTAGAATTACCGGTTGACCATTACTTTCTTTCAGCACTTTGAAGGTATTTTTTGCTGGTTTTGCTCTTTGCTGAGAAGGCTGGCGTTTGTTGGTCTAACTGTAGGTCCTTTATCATTTAATTTCTGCCTTCTCTCTGGTCTCCTTTAAGACTTTCTCCTTGTATCTGAAGTTTCTGCGTTTTCACTATGATAGGTGTGAATCTATTTTTATTTATCCTACTCAAGACTCAATGTACTTTCTCCATCGGAGGAATCAGATCTTTCGCTAATTCTGGAAAAATTTCAACCTCAGTTCAAATATCACCTTTTTCACAGTCTATTTGTATTCCACTGAAATTCCTGGAGACAGACATACATCAGGCCTTCTCATTCTATGTGTCGTGCTCTTAAGTGCTCTTTCATATTTTCAACGTCTTTGTATTCCAGGCTGTGTTTCAGGCAATTTCTTCAGATTTACCCCCCAAGTTACCCAATTTTCTCATCGGCTATATCTATCTAGCTACCTAACCCTACCATAGAGTTTTATACTTCAAAGATTACATTTTTGGGGGCACCTGGGTGGCTCAGTCAGTTGAGTGTCTGACTTTTGATCTTGGATCAGGTCTTGATCTCACAGTTGTGAGTTCCAGCCCCACACTGGGCTCTACCCTGGGTGTGGAGCCTGTTTAAAAAAAATGAAAATTACATTTTTTTATTGATATTGTCAAATGTCCCCTGGGGGAGGGAAGCAAAATCACCCCTAGTAGACCCTTGAGTTAAAGGTAGCCAAAGACCTAGGCAAATGGATGCTATGATATATTGAGCCGATGAAGTTGATTATTCCATAGTTTTCCTCAAAATCCACTCAACATGCCATAGTGTTCATTAGCCAGGCTTGCTGGCTACCTATAACCCAGAGGTTTTCAATGGGGAGCAATTTTGCCCCCCAGAGAACATTGGGAAATGTCTGGAGACATTTTTTGGTCTCGACAGGGTGGGGAGAGGGAGTGCCTTTGGCATCTAGTGGGTAGAGGCAACAGATGCTGATAAACATTCTACAGTGTCCAGCATAGTCCCCCACCCCCAAACGAACCCAGGCCAAAATATCAGTAGTGCTGAGGTTGAGAAACCCTGTTCTAACCTAACCGATTATAACATCTTAAAGATCTCTAAGCACCTGGGTCACTCAGTCGGTTAAGCATTTGACTCTTGATCGCAGCTCAGGTCTTGATCTCAGGGTCGTGAGTTCAAGCCCCGTAAAAAATTATTGGGGTGCTTGGCTGGCTCAGTCAGAGAAGCATGCAACCCTTGATCTCAGGGTTGTGTGTTTGAGCCCCACACTGGGTATAGAGATTACTTAAGTAAATAAAATTTTTTAAAAAGAGAGAGATCTCTAAGCTCTAAACATGATTATTTTCCTGTGTGTATATGTGAGCTAATTAATAACCTCTGATTTGTCTTCGAGTTGGTTGTGTGCATTTATGCTTGCGCCTGTGGGCTTGCATTACACAAGTATTTTTTCCTACCTTTGAGCTTTGACAGTGTATGCATGCAATACGTTTGTCTACAGATTTCAGGAAGTGAAAAGTGCCAAAGAAAGGAAGACGTTTGCAGAATAGAGTAGAATAGAATAAAGACTTCAGACACACCTCAAAAAACCAAACACGTTTTATTTTAAATGAGCAGATGATTACAACAATATAATATGTAGGTAGGACATTTCTTCAAGAAAACTATTGGCAGTCATTCCAAAGAGTAGGCCCTTCATTCAGACCTTTTGTTTTGGACGTTTGCCCACAGCCATGGATTTCACTTGACTCCACTGTTTCACGGAAGAATATGGCGGCACTTATTCTCGAGAGGGTGGCAATTGTGAGTCCTAGCGGGAACACATAGGAGAAGCGTTTCCTTATTAGCATTTCTTTTCCAATGGGAAAGCTAAGTGGGAAGTCAAGGGTGGTTTGGCCATAAAAATCCGCAGTGAAATTCCAGCTCACTGTAATCATAGTACAACTATAGCTGAAGACAAGAAAGAAGGCAGGGATGTCATAACACGATCAAAGGAAATCTGGGTATGGGGCATGGATCCGGCAGACCAAAAGTGCCACCCAGCCAAAGATCAGGACTACTGACTTCATAAACTTCACCAACAATATCAGATCTTGCACGTACCAGATTTTCTCCGATATGACCCAGCTCCCGTTGATCCTGCTGTGCATCAACAACTCAACAACAGAGCCAGAGATGTTAAATCTTTGAAAATAGAAAGTTTCCCAAAGTCCAATGAACACAACGGGAATAACTGCTGTTAAACTCCCACGCACATCAGGATCTGCTGCTGGCTAGGCTGATGCCGAAAGCCCAGGCCAAATAACTAAGGAAGAGGCCCATCAGTTTGAGAAATAGTGCTTCAATTCAGGTTGACTGAAAACAAGGTGGAGGCATCGTGAAATCAAGCCAGGAACACCCAAGAGAAAAAATAAACTGAGCGATCCACAATTTAGAAGGTGCTAAATATTTATGGCTTGCCCTTGTCTAAAAGTTATATTTAAGCGTCCTGTATATGTATTGGCCTTCAATTAGAGTTCTAAATATTTTAGGTAAGGATAAAATGACCATGGTGACAGTATTAATCTGCAAGGCATTTTTGGAACACGATGCGACATATCTCTCAAACGTGGAACTGTTCATAACTCTTGTCCAGCAACTCCAATTCCAGGAGTTATATACGGAAGTGCTGCTAAGAGTTTGCAAAAATATACATAGAGAGATGTTAGTTCCAGCACCATTTATCAGGGAGAAAAATTGGAAATAAATAGTAATAAATACATGTCTAGTAATAGAGGAATGGTTAACTACATGATGGTACATACGGGATTATAGTGAAATATTACACGGCCATTACCAAGAATGAGTGAATCCACATGAACCGTCTGAAGAAACTTCTGCAGTACACCAAAAAAAAGGAAAATGAAAAATAATACATATAGTATGACCATTTGTGTCAAAAGAAAACACATATAATTTTCTTTATAGATCTACAAATAGTTATGTACATACATTTTTAAAAAGATTTTATT
The DNA here is from genome assembly GCF_002201575.2 of Neomonachus schauinslandi. Lineage (NCBI taxonomy): Eukaryota > Metazoa > Chordata > Mammalia > Carnivora > Phocidae > Neomonachus > Neomonachus schauinslandi. Next base: position 119,788,643 of record NC_058419.1, read on the forward strand.
TCTTTATTTGACAGAGAGAGAGCACAAGCAGGGGGAGTGGTAGAGGGAGAGGGAGAAGCAGGCTCCCCGCGGAGCAGGGAGCCCGATGCGGGGCTCGATCCCAGGACCCTGGGATCATGACCCGAGCCGAAGGCAGACGCTTAATGACTGAGCCACCCAGGTGCCCCTACGTAAATTAAAAACAGAATAAACATGACCTTGACGATGTATAGCATGTTGTACACAACAAATCATGCCTATTTACTTTTTTTACCCATCACTTGCTCAAACTCCACCTTTAGATGTTGCCTTTTTTGGGGTACAACGTAAAATAGCCTGAGGTATTGTGCACGAAGCAAGTGTCTTCTATGAAGGAAAATCTAGATTGTGGAGCAGCTTATTTGGATCTTTTTCCATTTGAATCCTTGGGAGTCCGTGGCAGGCATAATCAGAACATGATCCTCCCAGGGTTTCTGCCTCCGCTGATTAGCAGAAGGGAATGAGGCAGGATCTGCTCAGAGGGGGCTGGTGTGTGGATAACATAAGCGACCGCCCATGCAGAAGATTTTAGGGGCCTCTGAAATATGGCTCCTTGCTATGAAGCCTGATATTCCCAACACTGTATCTGCTGTTCCACAATCTTCTGGGGAATGTGCTTTCTAATGGCACGAAGGCAGGAGTTTTAGTTACATTAGCCAAACGAGTTTGGGGTTGCCTGCCAGCTTGATCACCTCACTCTCCAGGAATAGTGTTTCCTTACCAATGGAGTTCTGAAGGGAACGGACCACAGGACCGGTGAGTTTTGACAGCATGAAGGAATTAGGAAGGAGAAGATCACAAATGCAGGAACACATGCCAGTTGAGGGAAGTTTTGGTGCATCTGTGTCTGAAACCAATGGAGTGGGAACATGTTTTTCCCGAGGACCAAATGTGAAAGACTCCCTATATCCTATTTTAAAATTTCCCCGTGGGCCATGTAGACGGATTCAAGCATTCAGAAGATTGGAGAATGGCAAACAGTCCTCAGAGTGGTAGGAAATTTCACACAGAGAGGGGAAAAGGTCCAGCCAACATGAAAAGATCCACGAGGAGAGATGAACCACCTATCGTAAAAGAGGTTTGGTTAGGTAGAGTTCGGGGCTCTGAACAAAGCCCACCCTATCCTGTCTCCTCCCGAGTATTTATTACGCACACCTTGTGTTTTGTATACGTCGTGCCCTGTTGCAAACAGTTTATGAATAGTAACACATTCAATCCTCATGACAGCCCAATGATAGATGTACAATTATGATCCCATTTTCTAGGTGAGGGTACTGAGCACAGAGAGGTTAAGTAATTTACTCAAGGTCACATAGATATAAACGGTGAAGCCAGGCTCTCGAGCCCTCGCTGTTGATGCAGCGCTTCCTGGCTCTCCTAATAGCAGATGGCATTTATTCACAACAAAAGAGCATCACAAATGGACAAATTCTATGTCAATGATAATAATGGCTATCTGTGGCCTTCTAGATCTATGTTCCATAAAAAATGAAACGGAATCTTGAAGGGCAGCAACAGATGGGAAAATATAAATACTTGCCTCCTTGATCTCCCTGTGACTAAAGACTTTAAAAGCCAATGCTTTTATAAAGGGATGCACCTTCCCTAAGTTTCCTTGGACAAGGATCCATGGATAGATATTGACATAGACCCTCATGAGGCCTCTTTCGGTTTTGTTTCAGTTGCAAAGGTCAACACCATTCTTCCCCCTCTGCAGTCTACCTTCCCTCTGGTCGTCACCTAACTATGCTTAAGGTTGTAAATTTATACAATTTTAATTTAAAACTGCTTGCTTATGATCAAAATTCTAGAACCTCACACACACTAAGCGTGATGTTAAAGTGAACCAGGGACACAACTGTGCAGAGAGGAGAGAAAAACGCAGAAGGGTGATCACAAATAAGGAGTGGGAAAAACCTGTGTTTTTATTTTTATTTTTATTCTTTTTTACTAACATATAATGTGTTATTTGTTTCAGAGGTACAGGTCTGCGATTCAACAGTCTTACACAATTCACAGCGCTCACCATAGTACATACCCTCCCCAATGTCCATCACCCAGCCACCCCAGCCCCCCCACCCCCCACCACTCCAGCAACCCTCAGTTTGTTTCCTGAGATTAAGAGTCTCTTATGGTTTGTCTCCCTCTCTGGTTTCGTCTTCTTTCATTTTCCCCTCCCTTCCCCTATGATCCTTCCTCTGTCTTGTTTCTCAAATTTTTATTTTTATTTTTTACTTTTTGTTTCATACTTTAGTTGAGGTGTAACTTACAAAGAGTAAAAACTACTCACCTTACGTGTGCCACTCAAGGAATTTGTACACAGGTTCCCCTGTAACCTCCACTAGGGTAAAAAGAATATTCTGATCTCTTGCTAGTCAATAGCCACCTAGGTCTGCCCTTCACCCATGTGTGATCACTATTGTGGTGTCCCCCACCATAAATTATGTTTGCAAATTCTTGAACTACACATATATGGAAACACACAGAACATAATGTATCTTCGTTCGCTCTCTTTTGCTCAGCATAATGTTTTTGAGATTCAACTGTGCTGTTGAATACGCCACTGCTCCCTTCGTTTTTGTTGTGGTTCAGCGTCGCATCGTAGGGGCACGCCCAGTTTGTGTACCTTTTCTCCCATGGATGAACATTTGGGTTGTCTCCAGTTTGGGTCTGTTATGGGGAAGAATTTATTGATATTTTAAGAAGAAGGCATATGTTTTCTCATGAATTTGATGCGTATGCTCCAGCAGCAGTAGGACATCTGTACTGTATAGAATTAGGTTTCTAACACGACTGCGGCCAGTCAGGAATCTAGATGGACTTTTGACATTTCACAGAGAACCCACACACACTATTTGCTGCTCCCCTGATCTTCTCTGTTGGAGGAGTCTCTCTCTTAGAAGAGGAGACAAGAGAACTCTAGGAAAGACAGATGGATGGAATCTTCTAGGCTCCAGAAGTCGTGTGTCATTCGTACAGAGGAAGAGCACATGTCCTAAGGAGAATATGCAGAGGACATTGTGGTGGTGTGTGAAGTCTCCAATAAGACCCCTCAGTCACGTGGACAGTGAGCTTTTGGAGCAGAAAAACAGCTCTCCAGCAGATAATTCTATTACTTGCTTTCACCACTATTTTGGAGGACTGTGTCTAAAGACCTCAGATTTCACCCCAGCTCCTCTTTCTGACCAGGGACAAGCCGCTTAGAATCTCTCCATTTTGATCCCTCGTGTGGAAGATGGGAGCCACCCGCCCTGCACCCTTTCTCTGCCACAGGAACTCTGTGCTTCCCGGTGCTCAAGCCAACCCGGCACATTGTCCAGGGCTGCCAGAAAGAGAAAGGTGAAAGCAATCCATGAACTATGAAACATCAATATATTGGGCATTATGACAACTATCACCTCCTGGTGTGTCCTCAGAGTCCGAGGTGGGCCTGAGGGGAAGGCTGCGGAGGATGAAGGAATTGTCAGCACTGACCTGGGCCACCCTTCCTCCCTCAGACTGCGAGTGCTGTTACCCTTATGTGGACTCTTTATTTCCTGGGGTCTCAACAACGAATGTTCTGGCACTTTTGATTTCGTCTCCAGCCCAAGTGCCACATGGCATCTCTCTGGCTCCTGGCTACCTTGGAAGGATCTCTATGAGAAAGAATGAAAGAAATATCACCAGCCCTTACAGCATCCTCCAGCACCAACTGGAAATACACAGGATACATTCTCTTTGCTTATTCCTGTAAAAAATATTCTTTCCAAAAGGTACTTCAGAAGGTCTTGAAACACATTTTTTTCCTTTTCTTCTTTTACCCTTCTCCCTCAAGGCAGACCCTGCCTTGGTGATCCCCTCGTCTTTTGTATCTAAAGTCTTTATGACCCATCGACTTGCTCTCTGTTGAGACTGAAGGCAGCAGAGGGTCACCACCTAATTTCCACCAAAGCCAACTCAGTCACTTGCCTCTGTGACCAACAGATGGCAGTTGAGCCACTCTCTCCGTGGTCACCATCTCTCTTCTGGGAGAGAAGTGCGTTCGGGCAACGCTTCCTCATGAGCCTATCTTCTACAAGCTTCCATTTTCCAAGAAACCCATGGTTTTGATCCACTTAAATTACACAAATCCACTTTCAAATCCCCTATATGTAAAGTTGGCCTTAATTAGACCTATTATAGGGAGAGATTTCATTGGGGGAAACATGATGTTTACCTAGGAACCATTTTACAAGCCATTCTTGTGGTTGCATGGGGAATACCTGGGACTCAGTCCAAGGCCAGCCCTGAAGGTCTGAATGGGACTCAGAATTGCCATCCCGCGCCTTTCAAAGACTTGGGAAGAAAGCCAGGAACTCTTTAACTAAATGCAAAAGGGTGTTATTTCCTGCTAGTTCCCAATGCTTGAGAGCTAAGGGCATTATGCAAATAGTGGTCAGCACAGAAAGGAGATTTACTAAGGAATGCCATTAAAATTTTACAAAACCTCCATCAGAGAAGAAGAATCCGTCACCCACAAATCATGATACAAAGCCTAAGGGCAAAGTGACTGTTTAACATTCTAACAGAGCACCCAGCCCACTTGGGTCCACAGGCAGTGTTTTGGGAACATGTATTTAAATAGCTGATAGACTTATGTCACAGTGGGAAAAAATTTTCGAACCCTATGCTCTCAAAGACTTAAATAAATATTCTTTAAAAAGAAGGACATTCCATGCTAGTCCTTTGAATTCTCTCTGGTGAACTCAGTATGACCCTCACTCAGTCTGTCGCTCCAGATTAAAGTGAGTATGTCTAATTTTTAACCATTAATACCTTATTGTTTTAGTCATTTATTTAGTTTCACTGAGGCCATTTAAACATTTGAAGAGCCTTGTGAAAAGTGTGAGCAATCAAGATGCACGAGTAGAAGGTGCATGCTTTGTACACACTAGATCCTTAAAGTTCTTGGTTAAATGTTTTGGCGGCTCCTCTCATGTGAGAAATACCCAGTGAATGTTTGGGGAAGGAATTCATCAGTGAGTGAATGATCTGGAGTTGTCTCTCTCCTCAGCTGGCCTCAAGCAGGACTTTGGAATATATCAGATAGGGTGTTAGGAGGGCTTAGAAGTTACCCTGGGAGCTGACTGGGCCATATACGAAGTTTGGGAGAAAAAGGCATTCCACAGTCCATGAAGGGCATACCTACTGGGTGGGGTCCTCGGAGCAGTGATTTATTGATTTATTGATTTTAAAGATTTATTTATTTATTCGAGAGAGAGAGAGCGTGCGTGAGTGCAGGGCTGGGGACAGAGAGAGAGAGGGAGAGAAAGTCCCAAGCTGACTCCACGCTGAGTGCAGAGCCTGATGCCGGGCTCGATCTCACGACCCTGAGATCATGACCTGAGCTGAAATCAAGAGTCGGACGCCTAACTGACTGTGCCACTCGGGTGTCCCATAATACAAAATTAAAAAAACCAAATCTTAACTGTTGTATTAATATCACCAAAAGAGAAGAAATATTTATGACCCCTATAACCCACACACACAACCTAAGGCCTGAATGGAAAAAGTAAATATGGGTTGAAAGTCTAAGCATACATCCCAGCAATCCTACTCCAAGATATCTATCCAAGAGAAATAAAAATGCATTCATTCATAAATCTAAATGCAAATGTGAATAGTACCTTTTTTCATATTTGCCTCATTCTGGAAACAACCCAATGCAAAAAAAAAACTACCTTAAACATTCCTCAAAAAACAAAAGTAGGATTGAACAGAGGGAAAGATCCATACCATGTTCTTGAATAAGGAGACTTAATATTATAAATATGTAAATTATTCCTAAGTTAACCTATAAACTTAGCATGATCCTAATAAAAATACTAACATTTTTTTTTCAGTCTGGAGTAACACAAGGTGATTATGAAATTCATATTGAAAAATAAGCAGAAACAGCTAAGAAATTCTAAGGATGGGGAGCAAAGAAGCATATCATACAGCATAGCATTTTTAAAATTTATTTATTTAAGTAATCTCTACACCCAATGTGGGGCTCAAACTCATGACCCAAAGATCAAGAGTCACATGCTCTTCCGACTGAGGCAGCCAGGCTCCCCATAATATTTTGTTTTAAAATAGGACTTTAAAATTTAAAACAGTATAGTATTGGCACATCAATACACAAATACTCTAAAGAAGTCAAATAGAACGTCCATAAATGGATCCAATATCTGTGGAATTTACTATATGAAAAAAAGACAGCATCTCAAATCAGTGTAGAAAAGATACTAGGTTTGTTTTTTTTTTTAAAGATGTTATTTATGTATTTGAAAGAGAGAGACACAGCGAGACAGGGAACACAAGCAGGGGGAGAGGGAGAGGGAGAAGCAGGCTTCCCGCTGAGCAGGGAGCCCGACTCGGGGCTCGATCCCAGGACCTCGGGATCATGACCTGAGCGGAAGGCAGATGCTTAATGGACTGAGCCACCCAGGTATCCCAGGGTTTTTGTTGTTTTGTTTTTGTTTTTTTAATTAAGTAGTATGGTACAAAAGGAGAATCATTTTTAAAAGGTAAATTTGGCCCAATATCTCACAGTGTATGTCAGGATAAAGTCTAAATGAATACAGTAAAAATGAAGTATTAGGGAAAAAATAAACACATGCCTTTTGAACAGGGGGGTGGAAAAAATATGCCTAAATTATGACTCAAATACCAGAAGCATAAAAGATTGATAATTAGACAATATATAAACTTTACCAAAACCATTTGCATAACAAAAAATGCAGTAAGCGAAGTTCGAAAATAAAAATTAAGAAAGGATTAAGAAAGGTATTTGTAAGTGAAGGCGCAGAGGGCAAAGGGCAAATATACCTGCTATATTAAGATCTCCTAAACGTCAAGAATATCGACAAACTCAGTAGAAGAATGGGCTAGAAATATGAGTAGGTTAGTGGTAGGCATCTGTGACATGGACTCCAAGGATCCCCACCTTCCTCATATTAGTGCCCTTGATCTTCTCCCCTTGACCGTGAGCTGGACCCAGCAACTTGCTTCTAATGCACCGAAAATGGCAAAAGTGATGGGATTGTGACTTCCGTGATTAACTTGAACAAAAACCCATGACTTCCATCCTGCTGGCACTCTCTGCTGCTCTCTCCCTTCCTTGCTCTGATGAAGTCAGCTGCCATGCTTTGAGACGCTCTACTGAGAGGCCCATCTGGCAAGGAACTGAAGACTAAGGCCAATAGCTTACGAGGAGCCAATGAAATGAATCCTGCCAACAACAAAGTAAGTAAACCATGAGGTGGCTTCCCCACTGGAGCCTTCCAGGGACAGCAATGGCCTGGTTGGCATTTTGGTTGCAGCTTTTGTGAAAGACTGTGAAGCAGAGGATCCAGCTAAGTTGTTCTCAAACCACTGATTCATAGAAGCTGGAAGATAATAAATGTGTGTTGCTTGAAGCCACGAAGCTTCGGGAGAACTGATTACACAGCTGCAAATAACTGACTGACAGATCACTGAAGAAATGAAAAATAGCCTTAAGACATTTGATAAAATGCTCATCCTCACTAACGAGAAATATACATCGGAAACGATATGGAGATACCATTTCTCACCTATCATACGGAAGAAAAATTCAAAAGTTTTACAGAGTATTTTTTTTTTTTTTTTTGGACAAGGCCACAAGGAAGCAGGCATTTTCATAGATTGCTCGCGGGAACGCAAAGTGTATCATCCTGTGTGTACTGACCCTGTGCTCCCGGAGTCCTAGGAATCTATCTTAAAGATACGCTGGCAAAAATACAAAAAGAGGTATGCACAAAGGTATAATACATATACACATGCAGAGACACCTAACTGGCTGAATAAACTCGGGAGCAGCCACACAATGGAATACTATGCAGCCTTAACACAGTGGGCAAGACCTCTGTAGGCTGATAAAGTGATCTGCAGGAATTTCTTGTCAAGTGAAAAAGACAGGTATATATATACACACCAAATAATATATATACTATGGTTGCATTTTGAAAAAGATGGAATATGAATATACAACATCCATATTTGCAAAAGAAAATATTGGAAAATTAACCAAAAATTTAAAAGTTGTCTAAGACGGGGGTGGTGCCTGAGTGGCTCAGTCGGTTAAGCGTCTGCCTTCGGCTCAGGTCATGGTCCCAGGGTCCTGGGATCGAGTCCCGCATCGGGCTCCCTGCTCCGCGGGGAGCCTGCTTCTCCCTCTCCCACTCCCCCTGCTTGTGCTCTCTCGTTCTCTCTGTTAAATAAATAAATAAATCTTAAAAAAAGTTATCTAAGATGGGAAAGAATAGAATGAGGATAGGAACAGACGTTTATTGAGACTAAATCTGGTTTAGTAACTTTGACTTGAAAATAAGTATTTTACATATTCAAAAAATAAAACTATGTCAAAAACACAAAAGTAAAGATAGAAAACAAGATGAAATGAATAAACTGCATTGCTTACTGACTTGGTGATGTAACCATCATTATATCAACAAATTTCACAATGCTGTATTTTGACTATATACACCTAATACAATGCATTTTAGAGACAAACAGGGCTTAAAAGAAACCTTAAGCTTTATTCAGTAGTCTTATGGCTAATAGTGATATCAGTAATATTTAAAAATTTTTATATCTCACAGAATAAATATGTTTATATTGTTGGGTTTGGGGGGCGCCTGGGTGGCTCCGTCAGTTAAGTGCTTGACTTTTTTTTTTAAGATTTTATTTATTTGACAGAGACACACAGCGAGAGAAGGAACATAAGCAGGGGGAGTGGGAGAGGGAGAAGCAGGCTTCCCGTGGAGCCGGGACCCCGATGTGGGGCTCGATCCCAGGACCCTGGGATCATGACCTGAGCCGAAGGCAGATGCTTAATGACTGAGCCACCCAGGCGCCCCAAGTGTTTGACTCCTGATTTCAGCTCAGGTCACCATCTCAGGGTCGTGAGATCAAGCCCTTCATCAGGCTCCATGCTCAGGGGGAGTCTGCTTCTCTTCTCTCTCTCTCTGCCCCGCCCCCCACCCTGATTCACGGGCATGCTCTCTCTCTCTAAAATAAATAAATAGATCTTAAAAAAAAATATTGGTGGGTTTTCAATCTGGGAGAAAGAAATGTAATATCATATGGCAGCTAAAGATTCTGTAAGTTTGAATTGAAAAAAGTTCTATAATTTTTTCCTCTTAAAAATTCATATATCCTAGTCCTGTCCACTAAAATACCTAGATACAAAGACAAAGAATGAGCACCACCAGTGTCTAAATTGGTCATTTCTAAATACCATCTCCATGTCTTGGGCTCACTGAAGGAATGGCATGCTAGTTCAAGGTCTTGGGCCTGAAATGTACATGATGCACCTAGGTCATCTTGTTGAGGCACAGAAAAGCCTCAAAGACTAATGAGGACTGCTAGTGGAGTTTCTTCTTGGAGCGATGAAATGTTCTGTAATCAGGTAAGTGCTGCTGGCTGCACAGTTACGTGAATATACTAAAAACCACTCGTACATGTGGTTTTTTATGGTATGTGAACTATACTTTACTAAATTGTTATTAAAATGTTAAAGTATTTTTAATAACAAAAATGGGATGGGAACCACCATCATGACTGCTGTGCAGGCTGCAGGAATCATGATTGACCATGAGTCATGGGAAGTATCCCTCAATTGATGGGGATAGAGAATCAGCTAGTGAAGAGTTTCATTAAATGGAGCAACTCTGGATTCCAGGAAGAGGGATATGGCTAATACCAGCGTGTACTGAGCACACTGTCACAATACAGGTTTTCAACGGGCAAAACCTTGCCAGTATATAATGTAAATCTCAGAGAATTGGAAAATTACGAAAAAAATCCACTAAGACATAGAATGGAGCATAAAGAACACGAAAAAAATGCTGAATGCAAAAAGCAGATTTTTAAAGCAAAACACGTAGTCAGGAATCCAGTGTTTTTACGAAAGTATTCCAGCATCATCCAAACAGGCATGGGCCATAAAAGAGCTACGTGCTCTGGGAAAAGACTTAGAGGTTTGTTGTTTTTTTTTCAAACATACTGGAAAACATGCTGAAAGAGTTGAGATGAAAACAATACCATTTCCATGGACTTCAGCAACCTTCATCAAAAAGACGGCAAGCTCTCAGAGGGGGAAAAAGTTCAAACAGGCATGCACATAGATTGCGGGCATGCACATTATCGACAGGCTAATGTCTCAAAATCCTCGCGACTACGATAGTGCCATGATCTTACTGCGTTTAGAATTTGCTTTGCTCCTGGGGCCGCCTGGGTGGCTCAGTCAGTTGGGCGGCTGACTCTTGATTTCAGCTCAGGTCATGATCTCGGGATCCGGGGATCGAGCCCCACGTCAGACTACAGGCTCAGCAGGGAATCTGCTTGAGATTTTCTCCCTCTCCCTGTGCCCCTCCCCCTACTCATGCACGCTCACTCTCTAAAATAAACAAATCTTAAAAAAAAAAAAAAAGAATTTGCTTTGCTCCTGGATAGTGTCTCTGCAGAAAAATTCTTCCCTTTGAAATATTGACATGTTTTTGTAGTCATGTTTCTTGAAAAAAAAATGGACAACGGTTTCAGTAATGATTTGAGTTTATTAAAAAGGCTTTTTTTCTAGAGCGCCTGAATGGCTCAGTTGGTTGAGCATCAGATTCTTGGTTTCTGCTTGGGTCATGATCTCAGGGTTGTGGGATCGAGCCCTGCACTGAGCCCTGCACTGGGCTCTGGGCTCAGTGGGGAGTCTGCTTAAGATTTTCTCCCTCTCCCTGTCCCTCTGCCCCTCCCCCTGCTTGTGTGCTCTCTCTCTAAAATAAATAAACCTTTTTAAAAAATGCTTTTAGGGCGCCTGGGTGGCTCAGTTGGTTAAGCAACTGCCTTCGGCTCAGGTCATGATCCTGGAGTCGCGGGATCGAGTCCCACATTGGGCTCCCTGCTCAGCGAGGAGCCTGCTTCTCCCTCTGACCCTCCCCCCTCTCATGTACTCTCTCTCATTCTCACTCTCTCAAATAAATAAATAAAATCTTTTAAAAAAAAATGCTTTTATTTGTTGGGGCACCTGCCTGGCTTGGCCAGTAAAGCATGTGACTCTTGATCTTGGGGCCATGAGTTCAAGCCCCACGTTGGGTGCAGATTAAAAAAACGCTTTTTTTCTTAAACTTTAAACATAGGAACCATCACTGAAAAATGTTTAATAAAATGATTTTAAGCAGGGTATATCTGTACTCATTAATATTGTAGGTAGGTTTTTAGCTGGTAAAGTTAATTTGTTTTAAAAATAAACTGAACATTATGAGAAGGGAGAGTTTCCAGCATGTCCATAAAACAATAAATCAATTTATAGAAACTGTCATTTATTTTGAAAGTGAGATCCATGAATAGGTTTCAAGAGATCTGTGAATCGGTACAAAATTTTGTGTGTATGGGAATTATTCTGTGGAGAATTTCCACGAGGTTAAGAACACTGGTATTAAAAGTAATTAGACACAGAGTAAATAAATATACTTTAATTTCAACATCTAACATTTGATGCATATAGTTGTTAACTCTATTACTGATATGTCCTTCTCTATTTTGTTCTTTAGGAAAATCATTTTAATATAATGAATTTTATTGATAAAGTAGAGTTGTTTGAGGTAAATAGGTTATGATTGTCTAGAATAAAGTTTTTTTTTTTTAATCTTAAAATAATCCTGATAGAGACATGTCAAAGGCCACACGTCCATGTGGCTCCATTGCCAAAGATGAGCCAGTCTGATCATAAAAGGAATAATGAATGCAGCTGAGGGAAACACTTTGAATACATAGGTAGCCACAAAGTTACCATTAAAAACATTGATGAGACAATTAGGGAAATCTGAATATGGGCTACGTATTTGATTACATTAGGAAATTATTCACTTTTCTTGGTGTGATAATGACAATGTGGTTAAGAAAAAGGAGTCCTTGGGCACCTGAGTGGAGTCGTTAAACGTCTGCCTTCGGCTCAGGTCATGGTCCCAGGGTCCTGGGATCGAGCCCCACGTCAGGCTCCCTGCTCCGCGGAGAGCCTGCTTCTCCCTCTCCCACTCCCCCTGCTTGTGTTCCCTCTCTCGCCGTGTCTCTCTCTGTCAAATAAATAAATAAAATCTTTTAAAAAAAAACAAAACATGAAAACAATCTCATGAGTTCTTGATACTCAAAAAAGAAAAAAGACAAAAATGAAAACTGATAGTGAAAACAATTTAAAAAATACATAGGTCAACACCAAGATAATTAATGCATTCTTCCTCCTTCCTCTAGAAATTTAACAATTAAAGGGAAAAAAATGAAGCCTTTACCTTGTCTTTTGTGTATGAGCTGCATTTTAGAGAACCCAAGTGGCCATACTTGATGAGGGAAAGTTCTTCTTTACAAGAGCATCCCAGCTAATAAATCTGACAAGAATGTTCACATTAGAAAGTCACCACTTGTAATCCTTAGTGCAATAATTGATTTGCACAAGGACCATCAAAAGGTGGAAGGCTGATGAAATTTACAAGAGGGGTTGAGTTTTCCCCTCTGGATCTAGGCATCAATCTTAGCATCACTAAAGAGGTAAATTACCATATGCCACCTGTTATAATGTACTCAGTATCAGTACAGGGCATTGCCTTTGAAATACTCTTCCACAAAGAGCTGACCTGGAATCTAATGAAGCCTCGAGATGTAACAAGTTTAATGGTAGGGAAATCGACCCACTTTCTTCAGCAAATCAAAATTATTAAGAAGAAAAAAAAAAGGCAGGGGTGCCTGGCTGGTTCAGTAGGTGGAACATGAGACTCTTGATCTTGGGGTTGTGAGTTTGAGCCCCACGTTGGGTGTACAGATTAAAAATTAAATCTTCAAAAAGAAAAAAAGGCAGAGGGGGTGTGATAAGGGAAGTACTTTAGTTTAAGAGACAGAGTGGGCATCTTGTGTGGAAAAGATAAAATCGTAGAATTATTTTTGAGGCATTTAAAAATTCTGATATGTATTTGATAACAAGGAATAATTGTTAAATTTTTTTAGGTATAATATGGTCATGCAAAGAAATGTCCACATTTTTTAGAAAGTAATATTGAAATATATAAGGATGAAGGGACATGATGATGTCCCTTTGGAAAAAAACAGACTAAAAGCAAGGAGCTATAAAGCTAATATGACAGAATCTTGATAATTGTTGAGTGTGATAATGAGTGTGGGGTGATTCCTCCTATTATTCTACTTCTGCATATTTTGGAGAATTTTATATGATAGAGCGATGTTATCACCATACCACAAGAAATAACGTTGGTTGTTTTTAGCAGAAGTTTAAGAGGAAACGTAAGAATCACAGAAAAATCTCATTTCCACACACTAGGTTTATAGTATTGATTATTTATTGAACAATAATTAAAATACAGATCCAATAAGACCAACTGGCAGGTGAGGAAGATTTTTTTTTAAATGAAATTTCCTCAATTCAATCAATGAACTGGTGAATCAATGAAACAAAGACACAGAAGGTAAAGGAAGGAAATAGTTGGCCACCTTCTGCCCAAAGCTACCTTTGCCATGGTCTTGAATCTTTGGAAATATTTGATAGAACATCCTACTAATACTTCTTTAGAAAAATGTCTTTTCATGTTTTCTGCCCATTTGTACATG
>NC_058419.1:119802789-119811852 GCF_002201575.2 Neomonachus schauinslandi
GGTCAGGGCCGGGGGCGGGGATTGAGCGGGGAGGCGGGGTATGGGGCATGGCTAAGGAGGACTCCAAGGGGAGCTGCGTGTCTTTTTGGCTCTTTCTGGCTGCCTGAGTGGTTTTGCATGTGCTGCCCTTTTCCTTGATGCATTTCAGCCGCACGAGTGCACACTTACACACACATCCATGCTCAGATGCGTGTATACACATGAGTGCACACAGGCATGCACACACACCCCCCAGATGAAGACACATGTGCATACCCACACAGGGACACAGTGCACACATCTACACATGCACACATGTCCTGAAATGTGCACATACACACATGCTCGTGCACACCCATTCGTCGGACGCACACACGCATGCACTCACCTAGCCACACATGGACACATGTGCACAGTATACCCGCATACGTATGCACAGACACATCCCACATTTTCAGACATGTGCATGCACGCCCACACTCCTGGATAGCAGACACCAGCTAATCTTCCAGGATTCGGGTCAGAAGTCCTCTTCCACGATGGTCTTCTCAGGCCTGCCCATCCCAGGACAGGGTCACAGCACGTTAGTGTGTAATGACTCATTAGCTTGCACTGCAGGTGCTGTGCCCAGTATGTTCCTCCAGCACCCGCACCATAATGAACACCTGAATTGCTGTGGGGCTCAGCTCCAAATCTCCTTTTTCAGGCATAGAAATCTTCTCAGGAAACACGGGGCTTACTTTTGGGCTGCCAGTGACAGAAGATGGGACTCTCGTGGCTGTCTGTACAGACAGAGGGTAGGTGTGAAGGCCAAGCTGTTTATTTGGCCTCTTGATAACAGTATCGAAGGCTCAGGGTCTTTGCTTCCATCTTTCTTCCTTCTGCAGCCACTGGGCATAGTCTCCTCATGGTCCCCAAATGCTGCTGCAGGTCCAGGCATCACACACACGGTGGACAACACAGTTTAGTCTGTTTCCTCCTGTGAATCTTAATTCTTCCGTGAAAATCCTTCCTTTGGAGATCCCAACAGAATGTCCCCATAACCTACTGGCCAAGATGCCAGCCAAGCCAAATTCTGGCACAGACCTAGAATTACTAGGATCACCTCAGACCATGGCTCTCAACCCACCAGATTCTGTTCTTTCAAACAGCTTGCTTGAGATACATCCCCATAGCATGCAGTTCATCCAGTGTACAATTCAGGGGTCGTCAGCATAGTCGTAAAGTTGGACAACTATCACCACAGTCAATTTTAGAACATTTTTTGGGCGCCTGGGTGGCTCAGTCGTTAAGCGTCTGCCTTCGGCTCAGGTCATGATCCCAGGGTCCTGGGATCGAGTCCCACATCGGGCTCCCTGCTCAGCGGGAGGCCTGCTTCTCCCTCTCCCACTCCCCCTGCTTGTGTTCCTGCTCTCGCTGTGTCTCTCTCTGTCAAATAAATAAATAAAATCTTAAAAAAAAATTTTTTTTAGAACATTTTCATTGCCCTGGAAGGAAACCCCATACCCCCTTCCCCCAACCCTGGACAACCACTAATCTCCTCAGTCTCTCTAGATTTTCCTGATCGGGACATTTCATGTAAAGGGAGGTATGTGACATACGGCATAATCATCTGTCTTCTCTCGCTGGGCGTCGTGTTTTCAAGGTCCATCCACATTGTGGCAGATGTCAGCGATGTTTGAAGGTTACAATTTCTCCCTGGTTTATTGTCTGCGTTTTTCATTCCAGCACCTCGGTGGGAGTGAAGCAGTGTCTCATGGTGGGTCTGTCAACAGATTGTCACCCCCTTTATGTCAAATATTTTGTGACACTCCCCTCACTTTCTGAAATCAAACACAGAGGTAACACAGTGCCTCTGCACGTGTAACTCACATATGATTAAATGTATGTATCTATTATGTAGCTCTAATTGCACTATAAAGGGGAATGAAAGGTAAATACATTTTAATAAAACAACATGTAATTTAATATGTCAGTGCTTGGCTTCAACTACACTAAAGATGTAAAAGTAATCAGATGCTTAAATTTAAATTTAAGAAAAGAGATAACATTCAACTTGATTCAACCTTTATATTTAATATTTTTTAAACGAGGCATATCTGTAGAAAATCTGAATCACCATGGTTACAGCAATCCTGGTGCATTTATTGGCAATTCAAAAACTGAGCCACTCTGCCACTGAAGATATTTTTTTTCCAACATGTTGAAAAATTCTCAGTAAGATTCTGAAAAAAAATGAGAACACTCTTTCCTAGAATCACATTGTAGTTATATTCCTGCAAAATTAAGTGCATCTTACAGCCATTCGGAAATCATTTGTGTTTATAAGTAGATCAGAGTTAGATTGTTTGCTCAGAATTGTTTGCTGGTCTTCCCCAGGATAGGTGAGCAGGACACAGCACAGTGTCCCTCCCTGTGGGATGCCTGGCAGCTCAGGGCACCATCTCAATACACACACAGAACACCCAACTTTTGTGTCGACCGGGAATCTACAATTCCATATACACCTGGGAGCATGCAGCTGGGGTCAAAGGTCTCCAAACTGGGACTCACATGTCCTCTCTCCAAGGTGCAGGAGAGGGCAGTGGTTTGGAGGGAATCCGTTTGCAGAGCCTCCGATTCATGGGTGCTCCTGAAATTAGACTGCCTGGGAGCTCATTTGCAGAGCAAACCCCTCATGCAGCCCCCTTTTCCTATGGACATTAAATCCTCAAGATCCCATAAACGTAAGATGTCTTAGTCAGCTAGGGCTGCCTCAACAAAGCACCCCAGACTGAGGGGCTTAAACAGTAGGTAGTCATCCCTCAGTCTGGATGCCTGGAGTCTGAGATCCAGGTTGGGCTGAGGCTGGGAGTCTGAGATCCAGGCGGGGCTGAAGCAGGTTCCTCCTGAGGCCTCTCTCCTGGCTTTGTAGACTCTGCCTTCTCCCTGTGTCCTCACGTGGTCGTCCCTCTGCATGCGTCTGTGTCCTCATCTCTTTACAAGGGCACCAGTCATGTTGGGTTATGGCTACCCTGCTGACTATTGAAACTAAGTTATCTCTTTAAAGACCCCATGTCCACCTTCTGGGGTCTGGGGGTGAGGACTGGAACATATGGATTTGAGGGGGACACAGTTCAGTCCATAAGAAGAGGTTTCCTGCTTTCCCCAGCCTGGAGACGTTTCTGTTAAAGGTGACAGTGGGTGGCATGCGTGGGGCGTCATGAAATCAGCTCTGTGTGGGACCCAGGACAGCTGTCTGTCCTCCAACAATGCCAAGAATCTCTGTGTCCAAGTGAGAGCCCATGAGGGCAGTGCACCCCCAGTGTCTCTGAGAAGTAGCGCGTTTCATGGCCTCAAACACGCGCAGCTCTGTTCAGCTTCGCCCACCACGCGTGTTCACGCGGCTGGAAGGAAGGAGCCTCCTTCCAGAAAGTCAGGACAGATTGGGCTCTCAACAGTCACTCCCGGGCAGGAGGTGGTGCCAACCTCATGGGGAACTTGCTGTGACTCTTTTCCGCCAGGAGGAACTCAGCTTTGTTAGAGCAGAGCCTCTTGGATTTACTCCTGCCCAAGACAGGCCTAGCTCGTCCTCACAGAATCCAGTAAGTGTTCATGCTTTTTCTACAAACACAGTGTCTGTCTGTACATTTTTCTGTGTATGCTACCTGGTGGTCGGCTCTGTCCCCGCCCCACCCCTGTTGAATTACGGTATCACTGTGCTAAAAATCACTGATTTTTATGTCTTCTTATCGACTTATCCCTAAAACTGAAAACCCAAGTTTGAGACACAGACACGCATGCATATGCATTTAGAAGACGTGAAGGAACGCGTGAGGGCAGAAAGCAGATCTGGGGTTGTCTGCAGACGAGAGAGGGCGGGGGCAGGAGGGACGCCTGGGGGATGAAAGGTACGTCCTTATCTTGATCAAGGTAAGAGTTTCAGAATGTGTACGCATTTGCCAAATTGTACGCTTTCAGTGTGCATCCTATTGCATGAGAATTACACCCTCATGAAGCTGTTAAAAACAACTCCGGGTTTCGGGTACTAACACATCATTGCACATTCAGAGAACTATTTTCATCCATCTTGTTTTTAAATGAGCCCACTGTTCGCGTCACTTCTGTGTCATTTGGGTCTGGGCTGGGTTGGTCCGGGAAGTATCCTGTGACTTGCCTCTCTTGGTGTTATGAGCACCACACAAGCACACATTTTTCTTGCAGTGAATGCTGAACGGGCTAACACGACTGGGCTGGGAGGGAGGGCCGGACACACTACCAATATTCCATAAGTGGAATAACCCTCAACATGCAGATCTGAAGATCCTATGAGCGAGAGCCCTTCTTAAAATGAAATACCACACAGGAAAAGGTACAATAAGATGGACCGTAGCCCAACTTCCCTGAGGCTTTTGGCCACATCAGGTTAAACAAGAATTTCTAGGGGCGCCTGGCTGGCTCGGTTGGTGGAGTAGGCGACCCTTGCTCTCGGGCTTGTGAGTTTGAGCCCGCGTTCGGTACAGAGATGACTTAAAAATAAAATCTTAAACGAATTTCTAAGTCAAAGACTAGATGGCAAAATCAACAATTGCTCAATTGCTAGGCGGTTGTGAAGCCTGTTGGCCCGCTTCCCAGACAGAGAGAGGGAACCCATTTCATGAGTGGATCACACATCCTTTTGAGCCTTTGCCATTATTTGCTTTCACACGATTGAAAGAGAAGCATTTCAAACTGTCCGCTGGGAGATTTACCAAACCTTTTGTGTCATACTTGGGCATGTCCTTGAGAAGGAATTGAAAGGATAACCCATATTTTGTAACAAAACTTCTACTCATCTAAGCAAGGTGTCTTGGTGCAAATGTCTAAAAGTGGAAACAAGAATGTATCTAATGAATCTTTTTCTTTTTAAGTTTTTTTAAAATGTATTTATTCATGTAAGTGATCTGTACCCCCAAGCTGGGGTTTGAACTCACATACCCAAGATCAAGGGTCACACGCTCCATGCACCTCCACAGCCAGGTGCCCCCAAATCTTCTCTATTCCTAGCAATAAATCCTGAACATCCTTCAGTACATATGGGGGAAAAGGGAGTTGCGTTCATTGTATTAAAAAAGCAGCTCAGGGGCGCCTGGGTGGCTCAGTTGGTTAAGCGACTGCCTTCGGCTCAGGTCATGATCCTGGAGTCCCGGGATCGAGTCCCATATTGGGCTCCTTGCTTAGCAGGGGGTCTGCTTCTCCCTCTGACCCTCCCCCCTCTCATGTGCTCTCTCTCTCTCATTCTGTCCCTCAAATAAATAAATAAAATCTTTAGAAAAAATAAATAAATAAAAAAGCAGCTCAAGTACATTTTTATTTACTGCTATAAATAGTATATGGTGTATTTAAACACCTACTGTGTTAGCAAGTTGCCAGTAGTCATAATTATAATAATTCAGAAAAAAGGTAACTCCTAGAGCTTTAGGGTTATAATAAATATAACAGATTTTAACTATTTATAAGCATGGGGATGCTGGCGTGATCCATAAAAGACTTCTGGGCATAAAAACGTGTTGCCTAACAGTTTCACTGCAAGAAAAAGAAAACATCTAACATTCTCTGAGTGATGAGGAATGAAAGTATAATTTGAAATAGGAACAGAATAGAAGGACGCCAGTCTGGGAGCCTTAGGGGTAGGGTTACAGCCCCAACTAGATGCCCCGCCGCCAAGGGCAGACGTAGGGAGCCCGTGAAAGGGCCAGCGCTGCAGGGGTGGGGCCCGGCGGGCCCAGGGGACCTGGGGCGGCGACCCTGCTCTGCACGGTCCTGTGCTGGCGGAGTCCTGTCCTTGTCAACCTGTCCGAACCCACAGACATTCACAGCACCAGGATGAGCTGGACTGGCCTCGGAGTTCCGTTAATAACGCTGTAGCTCATCGCTTGTCACAAATGTACCGCCCGGCGCCAGATGTTCATAATCCGGGGAACTGCAGGGGGTGGTGGTTGGGGAGGTCGTGGGAACTCTGTATTTTCTGCTCCATGTTTCCGTAAGCCTGAAACTGCCTCAAGACATGAAGTGTAAACGTTGTAAAACGAGAAGGTAAGGCAGAGGGGTAAGGGGAGAGAAAGGATGGGTGACAGGGAAGACGTGGAGACCCCGCAGGGCAGTTGCAGGGCAGGGTTCCCATCAGAGTGTCCCAGTCAGAGCTAACGCACTGCATAAGCCCCACAACGTGGGTGAATCTTGCGAATGTAACATTCAAGGGGAAAATAAGTCGCAAAAGATTACATACACCGTAAAATTGTTTACAAGTTACAAACAATAAAAGTTAAACTGCACGGCTTTTAGGTGTGTAAGTGGGTTAAACAGAGACCTCCCCCCACCCCGAAAGACATGTGCACATCCTGACCCCTGGAAGCTGTGGTCAGATCTTACCTGGAAAAGGGTCTGTGCAGGTGTGATTCAGGGAAGGATCTGAGATGAGACCGTCCTGGAACAGAGTGGCCCTAAACCCAGTGAGTGTCCTTATGAGAGACACGCAGAGAGGAGGCAGAAGAGGAAGGGTCTGCATGGCCATGAAGGCACAGACGGAAGACGCATCTACAAGCCGAGGGATGCCCGGGATCGCCAGGGCCAAAGAGCTGGGAGAGGGCCTGAGACGGACGCTCCCCGGGAGCTTCCGGAAGAATCCGTCCCTGCTGACACCCTCACTTCATGCTTCCGGGCTCCACCATGTGCCGGAGTAAGTTTTAAGAGCCCCAGTTTGTGGTCATTTGGTACAGCAGCTGTGGGGAACTGACAGGCACGCGCACCTAAGGGGACGAAGCCACCCCAGGTGGAAGGCGGACACCCAGCGGTGCCGGCCAGGGTGGGCGAGCGGGTGGGTGGGATGGCAGGGCTGGGGGCCACTGAGCTTTTTAGGGTGATGGCTCGCAGGTGCTGATTAAGCTCTAACGGCCACACACATGTGAGCACGCCAGTGCAGCAGGGTTGAGACCGAGTCGTGATCCAGGTGAGTGAACCGTCTGACTGTCCACCTGGGGTCCTCAGAACAAGGCCAAGAGCGTTGCTGTGAGTTCATGGATATCCACATGGATGTTGTTGGGTACAAACTCACTTGAAATGGGAACGTGCGTTCAGCACACGTGGGAATGGTGAGACAGGCAACACACGGCGACCACCACTCTGCCAGTGTCTCCAGCGCTAGGACCAAACGGGCCAGAGGACCTGGGTGTGATGAGCGGGCGGCATGCCCCACAGCCGGCTGGGGAACGTCTGTCCTTGCCCGTGGCCGGCTCTCAGGAGCAGCCCACAGGAGGGTCAGCTGGGGGCTCAGACGGAGGCCGGCCCGAGTCCAGAGGCCTGGTGGCAGGAGAGAAGGTGAGCTGTGTGATGACCAAGCCCTTGGTCCCCATGGATCGGTGTGGATGGGCTGTTGAGCCAGCCATGGGACAAAGGAGGGAGCCGGAGGGCCTCTCAGCGTTGTCCGAGGAAACAAGGGCGTTGTGAGTCTTATGTGAGTCACAGGAGGACAGTGGTTCATCACACGAAGCCAGTGTGAGTTCACTGGGGCTTCCAAAGCAAATGACCACATCCCGGTGGGTTAAACATGAGAAATGTCTTTATTGTCTCAGGGTTCTGGGGGCCCGAAGTCCCACATCATAGCATCAGCAGGGCCTCACTCTCTCTGAAGGCTCTGTAGAAGTATTGGAGAGGAAAGAGTTTTCTTCTACCCTCTTATGTTCTGTCATTGAGGCCTGTGAATTAAAATAAAAAAGGAGAGCGATTAAAAGGAAAACAGAAAACAAAAAACAATGTGAATATTGACATGCGGAGGGCTCCAGAGACAAGAAGTGATGCTCAAAGATGTAGTTACACTCATGGGTTTATGTATCCTTTTTTTTTTTTTTAAGATTGTATTTATTTATTTGACAGAGAAAGACACAGCAAGAGAGGGAACACAAGCAGGGGGAGCGGGAGAGGGAGAAGCAGGCTTCCCGCAGAGCAGGGAGTCTGGCGCGGGGCTCGATTCCAGGACCCTGGGATCATGACCTGAGCTGAAGGCAGACGCTTAATGACTGAGCCACCCAGGCGCCCCTTTATGTATCCTTTTAACAAAAAAGAGGGTTTGGGTTTCAAGGTCAGATAAATTGTGGGGACATGACCAGAGAAACAGTGAGGGAACTAATGTCCGATACGGGTTATTTTAGTAACATCTGTCTGTGCAGTGTCTTCTCGGTGCTGGTGGCCCCTCTCCAGTGATAAGGGTCACTATCCTTCTCCTGGCACAGGACAGGGTAGGGGGGACCCTTCACAAAGGGAAATTTGGGGTGGCAACTTTCGGTCCCCTTTGAAGGATCAGTTCCAGGCATCTCTCCCAGCTTCTGGAAGTTGCTTGGCTCGTGGCAATTTCACTGCAACCTTCACACGACATTCTCCCTGGGTGCCTGGGTGTCTGTGTCCGAATTCTCCCTTTTTATAGGGAAACCAGTCCTATCGGATTAGGGTCCGACCTAATGACCTCTCTCAACTTGATTGCCTCTATGCAGACCCTGTGCCCTAGTGAGGTCACAGTCTGAGGTCCTGGGGTTTTGGACTCCAGCATCCTTTCAGCCCAGAGTAAAGCAGCTTTCTGGAACACCAAGGTAGGGGGATTCCTTTGATCACTGTGGTTTCCCAGGAGCACGGGCTGGGGTGACATTCTGCACTGTGGGGCTTCTTATCGCTTCTCCTCAAAGCCTGTTCCCTCGCCCTGTCACAGTCCCTGGGCTCTGTGTTTGGATCACAGGTGGTATTGGAGAGATGCCAGGGGGACGCCCCTAGCCCTGCAGACTGGGGTCGGATCTGGAGCTGAAGACCCCAACCCAGGAGCAGGAGTCTGGAGTGGGGGAATGGGGTGTGAGGTCATGTTCTGATTCTGCAGCTGTGCGAGTGTGTATGAGCGTGAGCATGAGAGTGTGTGTGAGCGTGTGTGAGTGTGAGCATGGGAGTGTGTGTGAGCGTGTGTGAGCATGAGCGTGTGTGTGAGCATGTGTGAGCATAGGAGTATGTGTGAGTGTGTGTGAGCGTGAGCATGGGAGTGTGTGTGAGCATGTGTGAGCGTGAGCATGGGAGTGTGTGTGAGCATGA
>NC_058419.1:119811862-119823541 GCF_002201575.2 Neomonachus schauinslandi
CGTGAGCATGGGAGTGTGTGAGAGCGTGTGAGAGCGATGGAGGGTTAGAGAGAGACAGGGACACAGCGAGACACAGAGAGAGAGAGACAGAAGGAGAAACAGAGAGAGACACACAGAGAGAGACCCATGGGCGGTGGTCCTCATAGTGCAGAGGCACAGATGAGACGCGGATGAGACACGGATGAGACACGGATGAGACATACATGAGACGCGGATGAGACACGGATGAGACATGGATGAGGCCAGCTCTGCACTGAGCAGGGAGGAGACCCCCCAGGGCAGGTGGCAGGAACTGGAAAGGCATCGGGGACAGTGACAACGTTGTTCTGGAGACTCTGGGAAATATGCATAGACTGTCCCCCTCTGTCCTCAAACCGTGATGAAGTTTGTTTGTTTGTTTGTAATTTTATTTATTTATCTATTTGAGAGCGAGCGAGAGAGCGAGAGAGAGAGCATGCACAGGCAGGGGGAGCAGCAGAGACAGAGAAGCAGGCTCCCCTGCTAATGCGGGGCTCGATCCCAGGACCCTGGGATCATGACCTGAGCCAAAGGCAGACCCTTCACTGACTGAGCCACCCAGGCACCCCCCTTTTTTAAATTTTAAAAAAATTAATTAATTAATTAATTAATTTGACAGAGAAAACTGTGATGTAAAATAATTCGATCTCTTGGACATTCTGCATCAGGCAATACCATAGAGAGATGACCAAGTGAAAGGTTTGGGGTAGGAGCAGTAATTGTGGAGAAGTGACTGGGAGACACATGAGGGGACAGGGACAGATCCCTGAGTGCCCGGGGAATAGGGCACATATCCCAGAGTGCAGGGGAGAGACAGGGGACAGACCCCAGAGAGCAGTGGGGGAGGGGACAGGGGACAGAGTGCTGAGTGCAAAGGAAGAGGGGACAGGGAACAGACTCAAGAGAGCGGTGGGGGAGGGGACAGGGACAGACCCAGGGAGTAGACGGGGTGAGACAGGGGACAGACCCCAGAGAGTGGTGGGGGAGGGGACAGGGGACAGAGTCCTGAGTGCAAAGGAGGGGGAGCTGGGGGACAGATCCCAAAGAGTGGGGACAGGGGACAGACCCTAGAGATGGGGGGATGATATGGACGACACAGGGGACAGACACCAGAGAGCGGTGGGGGAGGGGACAGACCCCAGAGAGTGGTGGGGGAGGGGACAGACCCTGAGACAGAGGTGGGGTAGTGGGGGTGGGGGACATGACACAGGGGACAGACCCCCAGAAAGAAGGGGGGGCAATGACACAGATGACACAGAGAACAGAGTCCCGGAGAGCAGGGGGGAGGGGACAGAGCTCCAGAGAGGGGGGGGGATGACAGGGAAGGACACAGGGGACAGGCCCCCGGAGAGCAGTGGGGGAGAGGACAGGGGACAGACCCGGGAGGGGGGCGACACAGGACGACTCAGGGGACAGACCCCCCCCAGAGCAGCCGGGAGGAGGACAGGGGACCAGAGTCAGCATGGGGAAGTCATGAGCAGTGGACACACAAGGAAGGAACTTCGTGAATCCCTCGTTGGGACACTCTGGAATTCCTGGAATCCCCGCAATGCCAGGAATGGGGCCCCTGGGCTGTGGGGCTGAAGTCCCAGGACACACAGCCTTTGAGTCCCCTGTGCAGGAATTCAAGGGTAAGCTGTTACCTGAAGAATTAGGACAAAAAGGTGATTTGCCAAAGATCTGTAAAATTAGCTAACACCTTTTTACAAGTCTTGTCATTTGTATCTTTATCATGTGTTCTTGGTAGAAAACATGTGTGGGTCAGGAAAACTACCCAAAGAGAAAAAATCCCAGTGACCTGGTGCCAGAGATGTGTCTTGTTTCCACGCAGATAGTTTTAAACCCCTGAGACCTCTTTACTTGCTCCTCTTATCCTCACGTGAATCCTACACACAGAGCAGACAGCAGACGGGGTCACGGCACTGGGTGCAGAGGGTCAAGGGGCTGGAGGGGGTGTCACGGGGTGGGGTCACAGGGTGGGGGGGTCACTGTGCTGGGTTTGGGGGTCACAGGGTGGGTGTCATTGGGCTGGGGGTCATGGGATGGGGATGATGTCACGGGGTGGGGTGATGTCACAGGGTAGGAGTCATGGGGTGGGGGTCACTGTGCTGAGGGCAGTGGGTCACAGGGCTGAGGGTGATGTCATGGGGTGGGGGTCACTGTGCTGGGGGTCACGGGATGGGGGTGATGTCACAGGGTGGGGGCGATGTCACAGGGTAGGAGTCACTGTGCTGGGAGCAGTGGGTCACAGGGCTGAGAGTGATGTCAAGGAGTGGGGATGATGTCACCAGGCTGGGGGTGAGGTCACAGGATGGCGTAACGGGGCTGGGGGTGATGTCATGGGGTGGGGCTGACGTCACATGGTGGGGGTCACAGGGTAGGGGTGATGTCACAGGGTGGGGGTCATGGGGCCGGGCGTGATGTCACAGGATGGAGTGATGTCAGGGGGTGAGGGTCACACTGGGGACTCAGCTGCCTCGAAGTTAATACACTGCCCCTAACCTGATAGAGCCAGGTGGTGAGGGTGGGGGTGTCCACGGGGGGGGGTGACCCCGACCTGACGGAGCACAGGTGGTTCTGACTTGTTAGCTGAAGAGGAAACATGAATTTAAAAACTGTACTATAAAATTTTTCCAAGGACAAAAAGAGAGAGAGAGGGAGAGAGAGACCCCCTCACATCAGGATTCCCTTTGGAAAACAGGCTACAGCAAGGGGTCTCCTGGAGACGTGTGCAAATCTCTGTAAAAGCCCAAGGACCTGCGGCCAGTTCTGGGTCCCAGCGGAGTCTGTCGTGGGGCCTGGGAGCCTCTGCATCTGGAGCATCCGTAAGGGGTCCTGCCTCCTGTCTCTGGGAACCGTGCTCCCACACACAATTTCCCGCTTGCCTAAAAGACGGGACTTTGATGTTTCCTTCGGATCAGGACAGAGAACGGGTGCATCATGGGTTGTGTCTGGCAGAAAACGCAAGGTTTCTTCGTTTCTCTGACAAGACCTGCAGTCTGATTGTTTCAGTCATCTCGGGCTGTGTAACAAAACCCCACAGACAGGGTGACTTCAATGACACACATTTATTGTCACCGTCCTGGAAGCTGGGAGTCTGAGATCCAGGCGGGGCCGAGGTGGGTTCCTCCTGAGGCCTCTCTCCTGGGCGTGTAGACCCTGTCTTCTCCCTGTGTCCTCACGTGGTCATCCCTCTGTGCGTGTCTGTGTCCTCATTCCCTCTTATAAGGACCCTAGTCCTATGGGATCAGGGTCCACCCTACTGACCGTATTTTACCTAAATGCCCTCTTCAAAGTAATTGTTGGCAAACACAGCCGTGCTCAGAGGTCCTAGGGAATAAAGCTTAGACATAGGAAATCTGGGGACACAGCTCAGCCTGTGGCACTGGTTTAATGCTTATTCTGTAATAATTTGTTTTCCTTCGTTCTTATGTTTCATGGAGAGGAATTTCAGGATTGGTAGGAGATTTGGAGATTTCGTGTTTAGTGCCTACCCCTATCCTAACTGACTTATGGTGCGGTACCCTCGATCACATTACAGCAGGGGACGGGTATGGGGCGGGCCCGCCGTGTCCCCACCCAGCATGGGTCTCACAGGAGCCCTGCCCATGTGCCCCTCCGAGGGGCCTTTGGTGCCTCGTACCCACGGTGTTGGCTGAGACTCAGAGCAGCCTCGCTCACCTCTGCTTCTGTCTTGCATGGACACCACGCCCCAGTACGTCTCTCGCCTGCCCTGGTGGGGTGAATGGGGTGTCCCCAAAGAGACATGTCCACATCCTGGCCCCTGGAGCCTGTGGACGAGACCTCGTTTGGACACAGGGTCTCCGCAGGTGTCCTTACCGAAGGCTCTTGAGATGAGATCGTCCTGGATCGGGGGGCCTGATTTCAGTGATGAGTGTTCCCCTGGCCTTGCCTGACTCTGGGATCTGGCAGGATTTCCTGGCGTCCCCCGGGGAATCTGTCCTCACCCTGGAACATTCCCTCCCAAGCAGAATCTTGCCAGGCTCCCGTGAGTCTGCTCTCCACCAGGCCTCGAGGGTGGTCGGTAAAGCCTCAGACTCTCCCCATGAGTGATTCCATCCACACCTACCTCACAGAGGCCCTCAAACACTGACCAGGTTTCTAGGGGCTCAAGGCCTGTCTCTAAGGTGGTCCAGCCCCTTGGGGTGCCTGGCTGCCTGGCTTCGGGCAGCTGGTGAGCTGACAAGGGCCCACCCACCTTGCCAGGGCATTTACTGGAAAGGGCACACAATTGCACCCTCCTCGTGCCTGGAGATGTGTCTCCTACAACCCAGGGTGTCTCTCAAGGACCGAAGCCCTGCCTTGGAAGGGGGACCCTCAGGAATCCCTCCCCCAGCCCCCTTCAGAGCTCCAGCCACCTGTGCTGGAACCCAAGCCAGGGGGTTCCCTCCTGCTCATGCTGGCGACTCCATCAGTCCTGAGCTCATCGCTCCTGTCCCGCTCTCTTCATCTTTGGGTCCCACTCCCGTGGACGCTGGCGAGCGATGCCTGGGGCCCACAGGGGCCCATCGGAGCCCACGGGTGCCCATGCTGCATACTAGCTGACATGGTTGGTGGCTGGGGTCCTGCTGGGGGACTGTGGGACTGTGGGACACAGCAGCTGGTGGACAAAGTAGCCACAGATGTGAGCGGGATTCTGGTAAAGTAGGAGCTAAAATCACATGAGCTCTTACGCAGCTCTGTTTGAACCCCTCCTGAACAAACTTTAAGGAGAATGAAAGTAATGATTTCCTGAGGAACAAATGCAAATGCAGAGATAATAGCTGTGTGAGAAAGAGGGGTTCACATCAGAGGGGTGGTCCTCAGAAGTCTGCTTGGCGCCCAGCAGAGAGAGGAACAAGCAGGTCCCATCCCTTTCATCTCTTCTGCGACAAGGAAAGAGATGAAGACTTCTCACTTCCATATCTAAGGGGGAAGGGACCCGGGTGTGGGGACAGCCACAGTGGGGTTGGGGAGGGGACCCGGGTGCGGGGACGGCCACAGTGGGGTTGGGGGAGGGGACCCGGATGCGGGCATATTGACAGTGGGGTTGGGGGGACCCGGGTGTGGGGACGTCCACAGTGGGGTTGGGGGGGGGACCCCGGTGCGGGGACGGCCACAGTGGGGTTGGGGGAGGGGACCTGGATGCGGGGACGTCCACAGTGGGGTTGGGGGACCCGGGTGCGGGGACGTCCACAGTGGGGTGAGGGGGCAGGTCTCAGGGTTCCCTGGTCTCTACCCCTGGGGCCTGCGGCCCATGTGCACCCCTCAGCTGTACCTGGTCAGTGTCGTCAAGGTGATGCCATGTTAGGAGGGTGCGATGTATGGTTGCCCAGAGCCCCCAGGAGGACACCCTGAACCTATCCTGTCCTGCCCGTGGTTTCTCCGTCGTGTGGGACACGTGCAGTGTGTCAGTGCGTGGAATGTCAAAGTGCCTGTCAGGGATCATGGAACGGTGCTCAGCTGTGGGCAGGGGTGAAGCGCTGACCCCTGCTGGTACCTGATGAGCCTGGAGGACATGGTGCCCAGTGAGTGGGGCCAGAGGCACACAGCCCTGTGTGTATAAGAAGCGTCCAGCCAGGAAGGTCTGTGTGACAAGGAATGTGGTGTGTGCCAGGGGCTGGGGGAGGGAGGGGGCGTGACTGGTGGTGGGTGTGCTTTGGGGACAGAGAATGTTCTAGAACCAGAGAGGTGGTTGCACAACACGGTGGGTGAGTGTGCTCAATGCCCCCCAACACTTGCCTTAAAAACCTAACCAATAATTACACATAACGAGCCCCACACGAAGATGGTTTAGAAATGCTGCTCAGTGTCCTGGGCTTGGGAAGGAGCAGTGTCCCTTCCCGTCGGTGACATCGGTGACATCGTAGGGGTCTTTGACATACTGACTGCTCCCACGGAGGAGGCCTGCAGTGGGTGTGTGGACCCAGTCCCCGCCCCCAGAGACCGCAGTAGCTTTCTCCCTAACAGGGTGTGAGGGTCAGCGGATGAGACCCCGCAGGGACAAGGCATGGGTGCTTCTGGCCTCAGTGCAGCCTGGAGAGCTGCAAGAAGGAAGTGGCCTCTGAGCAGGGCCTGGAGGAAGGAGGTGGAGGGTGCGGGTGGGTTAGCTGTTTCCACAAGCAGCCCATGCCCATTCTCCGACACTCCCCGAGGAGGCTGCAAGTCTGACTGACGTGGGTGTCCCTGGGCTCATTGGCGTGTGGGCAGGGCAGGTTCCTGCGGGCTCCCCAGCCCGTCCAGCTCCAGAAGCCCTGCATCCCTTGGCTCATGGCCCTTCCTCCGACGTCCCCATCACAGCCCCTGGGACTGCACGCCCACCTGGCTAAAGCAGGGCAGTCCCCTGCTTTGAGCTCGGCTGTGCAGCAACCTCCAGGCCTGTCTGCCGTGGAGCCTGACACTCACAGGTTCTGGGGATTTGCACAACTTTGGAGCCCTTGTGCTGCCCACCTGAGGCCAGAAGGGGAGTGGAGGCCGGCTGTTGGGAAACCCGCCCGGAGGGGAGGGTCTGTTCTGCAGGCAGTGGGGAGACCCAGGTGTGGTAACTGTCAAGGCCCCCCGGAGCTCAGAGCCTCATTTCACAGGCTCTATGTGGGACCCTGGGCTGTGGAGGGGGGACGGGGCCAGTGAGGGGGCTGTGGGCAGGGAGCTGGGTCTCAAAGGAGGGAGGAAGGGAGAGGAAGGAGGCAGGAAGACGAGGGGGAGGAAAGGGGGAGGGGAAAGGGGAGGGAGAGAGAGGAAGAGGGGACAGAGGAGGGGACAGAGGAGGGGAGGAGAAGGGGAGAGAGGAGGGGTGGGGAGAGAGGAGGGGAAAGAGGAGGGGGAGGGGAAAGGAGAGGAGAGTGGGGAGAGAGGAGGGGAAGAGAAGGGTAAGGAAGGGAAGCGAGTGGGCTGCGAGGGCTGCTGACCGCTGACCCGGTGTCCCCATGAGACAGCCATGGGGACTGCAGAGTGGAGGGTGCCTGAGCAGGGTGGAGGGAGGCACCGTGGAGGGTTCCACCCACACCCAAGACCCAGCCATCCCTCTGAGCTGCCCCACACGTGTCCTATGTCCCCTCTGGGTCCCTGCTGGTCTCAGGCAGACACTTGCATGAGGCACATTTGCTGAGGGCTCCATGCACAGGAGGAAACAGGGAGAGGGGAGGACCAGGGTCCTGCCTGCTGGGCTCCCAGTCACCTGGGGTCAGCATGGGGTGGGCGGGTCTGCGGGTGTGGATGTGCCCTGGGGAATCCGCCCCCACCCATGAAGGCCACAAGCCCTGGTCAGGGCTGGGACAAGGGCCACTCAGGCCAGAGGGCCGGACACTTCAGCAAAGGACACGGTCACTTTGCCAACCAGTATGCTCAGAGATCACAGGCGCCGGCACCAAGGGGTATGAGGCAATTGGGGGTCTGATGAAACTCTTGTTTGCTCTGGCCCTGGGGTCCAGACCACAGCCAGAGTACGGTCAGGCTCTTGGGACGTCCTCCTGTCTCTGACTGCTGACCTCGTGGTCACACTCAGGATGTCCTCCCATCCCCGTCTCCTGTCCAGAGTGACAGGAGAGACCACATCCAGAGTACGGTCAGGCTCTCAGGATGTCCTCCTGTCCCCTGACTGCTGGCCCCGCAGTCCACTCAGGATGCCCTCCCATCCCCTGTGAGAGTCTGGTCCCTGAAGCCTGGGGTTGTGAATACCTGTGGACCCTGGGGCACTGCTGTCCACAGCGGGGGTCCTGCTCTGCACTTGGGGGCCCTGCTCTGGACTTGGGGGGCCCTGCTCCGGGCTTTGGGTCCTGCTCTGCACTTGGGGGCCCTGCTCTGGACTTGGGGGGCCCTGCTCCGGGCTTTGGGTCCTGCTCTGGGCTTGCGGGGGTCCTGCTCTGGGCTTGTGGATCCTGCTCTGGACTTGGGGGTCCAGCTCTGGGCTTGGGGAGTCCCGCTCTGGGCTTCCGGGTTGCAGGCTGCCGCCCCGCACAGCAGGAAAGGAGTGTCCAGGGGGCGGATCCTCCTCCTCTTGGGGGTGGTGTTCCCGGCGTCCAATGGCAAGGCAGAGAGCATTTTAGGACGTGCTTGAGCGTCCGCGGCAGGCGAGCGGAGGGAGGCTCTGCTGGAAACGCTGCTGGAGAGACTGCGGCCGGTGGTGAGTGCCTCCCGGCTGAGTGCAGGGGGTCCGGTGCCGGGCCGGTGGGCTGGCGGGGGTCCCAGCCTGAGGTGCGGGCGGGGTCGGGGCCGGGTCGCGCGCTGAGGCTGCTCATTCCTCCCGACCTGGCTGGAGGGGCAGCAGGAAGGGCCGCCAGGGTGTCCACTCCAGCCTCGGTGTCCCTGCGGGCGCGGAGGCTGGGAACTGGCTGGGGTCAGAGCTGAGCCCGGACGCCCCAGGCTGTGGCCCCGGGATCCTGATGCTGGCAGGTTCCCTGGGCACCGACCTTGCAGCCGGGCAGGTGAAAGACTTGTTGGCCCGGGGGTCATGGCGGGTCCTTAGGTGCTGCGGCAGGGCCTCCGGACAGGCAGGTCAGGGAGCGGCGGGGAGCCAGGTGAGGAGGAGGGTGGAATGTCGGGTGGGTCTGCCGGCCGCGTGTCCGCCTGTTTATTCACCTAAGAGCCATTTCCTGAGCGTCACTGTGTCGCTGTCACCACCCGCGGATGAGCTGTGCGGCGTGGGGACTGAGCAGCCTCCCTGGACGCTCACAGGTGGGAGGCTCCGGTATCTCACCTGGCTGGGTCGTGGGCGTCTGTGAACCCGCTCTCATCCCGGTTTTGTGCAATCCCCACCCCCAGGACTTGCCTAAGCCCTGCCTTGCTCCAATCCAGAGGGTGGGGCGGTCCAGCTGAGGAAGGGTCTAGCTGGGGTGGGGACAGCTTGGGGGAGCAGGTGCACCCAGGACCTCTCCCAGGTGCGGGGACAGAGATGCCTCTGCAGGTGGACCTTCCCATCTGCTTGGAAACAGCCTTTATGCAGGGTAACCTGTGCCTTGTTCTGGAGTTTCTTTGTGTCTGGTGCTCCTCGCTGGCCTTCTGCTGGGAAGAACCCTAATGTCCAAAGGGCACATTTTGGGGGGCATGTTCTGTCCCCCTTCATTTGAAGCTCAGAGAGTCGTTTTCCTTGGAAACAAAATGATGAGTTCCTGGGAGATCCCAGGATTCACCAGAGCCTCCTGTCCGGGGCCACTGGGATGGGACTGGGCTCCGGTCACTTCTTCAGTTGAGTGTGAAGAGGCCCCTGGGGCGGCAGCTGGGAGAAGCATGGCCCCAGCCCCTGTTCTCCTAACAAGGATGCAGAGGCTGTGTGTCCTAGTCAGGCTCTACCACACTCCCCAGTGCGGTCCGCCGACACACACTATGGGAGTCCTGAGGATGGGGTTACACAATTCCTCATCCGCCTGCATTCCAGACACCTGTGTGGGTGCAGGGCAGGCAGTGGTCCATCTGTACCTGGATGGCACCTCAAGGAATGGTTCCTGTGTGTGTGTGTGGCATGGCACAGTCCAGCCCCTGACCGCCTGGACACTTGCTGCATGAACGTCAGCCCCCCAGGAGGTCTGGGGTCCCACACTCCTGTAGGGACACCGTTGACACCGAGTGTGAGCTGAGAGGGCCCTGGGACGGGCCATGAATGAACATGGGTGGCCCAGGTGCTCGTAGAGTATCTCAAGGACCCTCTTATGGACGGGGGAGAGGACTGGTCTTTGTTGCTGCTGAGACAGAATGAGAACCAATAGTGTTGGCTTTTGGCGTACTAGACACAGTGTAGACCAGGAAGACATTTTTTCTACACTCTGAGGTTCTGTACTGGGACCTGCAAATTAAAATGACAAAAGACAGGAGTGCCTGGCTGGCTCAGTGGGTGGAGCATGCAACTCTTGATCTCAGGGTTGAGAGTTCGAGCCCCATGTCGGGCATAGAGCTTACCTAAAAGATAAATAAAATAAAATAATAAAATAAATGAAATAAAATAAAATGACAAAAGACAGATGGACAGGAGAAAAGGTTAATTCTGTATGTGTGCAGAAGCCTTCACAGAAGAGAAGTGGATTCAAAGAGAGAGTTAGACTTATGGGCTTACCTGCCATTTCAACAAGGGGTGATACATTTGTGGAGAAGTGACAAGCCAGAGGAAGAGGGGGGTGGGGTCATAGGGACAGTAAATTGTGAGAAGGTAAACGTTTGGAGGAAACTAATGGGAGGTAAGTGTTACTTACTGAGGCTTGTTATGCAGACTTCCCCAGTGAGAATATTCCTCCCTCTCCTGGTACAGGGGACGGAGCGGGGACGGCTTCACAAAGGGAAATTTATGCCTGCTTTCAGGCAGAGAGGAGGAGGGCAGAGAGTTTTTCTTGTTTCTGCTTTTTCTCAATCTCCTTTAGATCAAAATAATCCTTATGGCAAAGCGGACTATTTCAGGGAGGCAGATTCTGACCCCCTACCACTCCAACAGCGGGAGGCCGTGCCAGAGAAAGGGCCACATCCAGACTAGAGGGAACTCGTCCCTCGCAGAGGGTGGGTCGGGAATGCCTGCGTGGGGGCCGACACGCTGCGTGGTCACCGTGGGCCCGGGTCTCCTGCCTCACGTGCTTCTGCTCAGAACCCATCCTACGACCCAGGGAGATGACACGAGGGCTGCCACGTGGGAATCTGGTGGCAGGGACACAGCTCAGCCCCGGACGGGCTCCTGCAGGGAAACCAGGACGTGTCACCTCGGGGCTCGGGGGCACGGCTCAGTCCCCGATGGTGTCCCTTTGGGTGGAGGTGGCAGGTCAGGAGGCCGGGCTGTGGTGGATGGGTCCATGTGGCTTTAGCATCAGAGGCACCAGGGGCGAGGTCTTGCCCGCTGGTCCACGGACCACTGTGGCCACGTCTCTGGGGCTCCCTTCCCTGTGCACTTGGTGACACATGTCCACCCGTCTGCTTAGCGTGAGAGTGTGCGTGGGGCACATAGCTGGCAGATGTTTGAAAGGCAGTGGCGCTAGCCGTAGGTTAAGGACCCATGAGACCCCCCTACCATCCCCTAGCCCCGGGCATCGCCCTGGTGCTTGTAAGGGAGTGCGTGGGCTTCGGCAGGAACCTGTCTCGGATTCCTTGCACCAGAGCCCTACCCCAACAGGGGTAGAGGGAAACGGGGCGAGGGGGTGCTCACCTGGGCCCTCAAGACACCGGCACCTCCAGGATGGAAACCCTGTAGCCGCAGACTCTGCAAGCTGGCACGTGAGCCCCTTCCCACTGTCCGGAGGTGCGGTGGGGAGATTAGCGCATGATCAAGCAGGGGGCTCCCCTGGAGGCAGGGCATGCACTGCAGCCACTGCCCCCCACCCCTGGGAAAGCAACCCCCTTGGTTGACCTCTGCAAAACTTCATTTCCTTCCTCAGCTCGCACAAGGTGGCCTCCGATGGGCGGACAGGCGAGCACTGGTGGCAGCGTCCAGAGCCTGCTGGGCACCACAAATACAGACTGGATGTCAGCACTGTGCCCCCTGCTCCGGGACGTGCCCCTCCACCACCTCTCCATCCCAGGTGAGGGCCTCTGCGTCCACCCTTGCTGGGGTGCTGCTGGCACGCCTTGGGTCTCGGGTGTGGGGAACGTGCACGAAGCACCTACACACAGTATAGGCAGACACGCGTGCACACGCAACGCATGCACACAATACAGGTACAGATGTGTGCACGGACACCCACACGCATGCAC